>NC_081405.1:479755507-479983218 GCF_030272615.1 Cryptomeria japonica | reverse complement strand
ATTTTATCGGATATCCGATTTTGGTACTAAAAACCCAAAAAAAAAAGGGTTTGTGGGCCATTTTGTTGATTCCAAGGGCCGATAGTCTGGGTCCTATGTTTTCTATCGATGATCACGGGGTTGCAGATAGCTAGAGACAAATTAGTGCTTTTGGGAGATTCTTAAAGTGAAAACTTACATTGTCAATCATGAAGGAGCATATGTGTGGAGGGAAATGGGGAGTAGTAGTCGTCGAAAGTCTAAACACAAAAGAAAACTTTCAAATGACCAAGTTGAAGTGTATAGAGAAAGAGATAGAGAATGTCATAGGAGGAGAAGACAAGGTATGTTAAATATTGCTAATGTTACTTCAACTGAAGAGGAAATTGAAATTGAAAATGTGCCACAAGTTATTGAAAATGAAAATGTAGATTTTGAAAGTGAAAATATTGAAAATGTTGAAAGTGATAATGAAAATGCTCAACATGTGGAAAATGTGCCACAAGTTATTGAAAATGAAAATGTAGATTTTGAAAGTGAAAATATTGAAAATTTTGAAAATGTTGAAAGTGATAATGCAAATGCTCAACATGTGGAAAATTTTGACATAGGAGGTGAAAATGTGGAAAACTTTAACATTGAAGGTGGAATTGCCTCACCAAGTGAACCATATGTAACACCTAATTACTTTAGAAATGAAGACCCTCTCATGGATGAAAGACAAATTCCAAATCCAAGACCTTCAAGAACCCCAAAATGGTTATTTGAAATCAATGAGAACATTATTGCGAATCTTGAAGGCAAGAGGTCAACAAGAACCATTCGGTTGTGGGCTACAAAACTTTTCAACCAAAATTTTAGCAATAAGACATTGACCGAGCAATGCCAACTCTTCGTTCAATTGCTAAAGATGATAAAGATGAGACCATTGCTAAACAAATTGAAGATTCGTATGAACAAGAAAACAGAGAGAAATTCTATTATTGCAAAAAATCTATTTCATGCTCTCAATTCTATTGGAAAGAATACCAAAGAAAGAGATAAGAGAGTCGCTCGAAGAGTGATTACAACCTCCTTAGTAAGCCATCAATTGAGGAAGGCTCGTCAAATGAGACAAACTTGTGTTGATTTTAACATAAACCGTAAAACTTTGGATAGAGCACTTGCACGAAGACAAAGACTTGACAATCCACTTCAACAAGATACATGGGCATTTGGTGGGAGGCTTCCACATGTTGATAGAAATTTGACTGAAAATGTGAAGGAAGAGATTCAACAATTTTGGCACTCTAATTCTAGAGTGTCACCCAATGTAAAGGATGTTTTGAAATTAAGAATTGGCAACCGAGACCGCACACCGCATCCCAAACATTTCTTGGAATCAAGCCAAACAATGTTGTACAAATTTTTTTGTGAATTACATCCAACTTTGCAAATATCACAAAGGGCCTTTGAATCTTTGAAACCATTTTATTGTGTTCCTCTTAAGATTCACAATACCTGTTGTTGCAAGTACCATGTGGAGTTTTCAATGTACCATGAACTTTTATGTCATATTCGTTCTACGATGCATACTAATGAGATGTTGCAGGAGTGTGGTGCAATGTTATTTCCAAGATCATCAAGAGACTTGCAAGATCTATTTTTATGCCCTAGAGATGATGGCTACTATTTCTATAGAAATTATTGTTTGAATGAGAAGTGCTCAGAATGCGGTGGGTTGTCAAAGTTTGTTTCATGTTTTCATGAGGGCAGCGAGCACGAGTTTGGAAATAATTATGTTCAAAAAAAAAGATACGAGACAGTGAAATATATTGTGAAGAGTGGAGGTGAAGGTTCTAGATGCGAATTAGTCTCAAGAGAAGTGAGTATTGCTGATTTTATTTTGGATTTTAAGGAAAATCTTTTCTACAAGTATGCAAGGCACACCCATAGGTCTCAGTGGTTGGATCAACAGTTCAGGATGTGTAAGAACTCTTTCCCAATTGGCACTATTGTATCGGTGGTTGATTTTGTAGAGAACTATACATTTCAACTACAGAATGAGGTACAGTTTCAGTACTACAATTCTGTCCAGATTGCTATTTTTGTTCACATTACATATAGACATGCTCCTGATAGTATAGAAGAGGATAGGAAGATAATCAGGGAGTATCATTTTTATATGAGCGATGATAGATCACACTCCTCCGAGTATGTGCAACATTCTTTCAAGAATTTTTTTGAGTTCTTGCATGAGAAAGATATTGCAATTGACCGATATATAATATGGTCAGATAACTATATAGGTCAATTCAAGAATGCGCGTATGTTTTATTGGTTGAGTAGAATGCATGTGGAGAGGCGTATACCTCATATTTGGTGTTTTTTTGAGGCGGGGCATTGGAAGGGAGAGCATGATGGAGCAGGTGCATGTTTGAAGAGAGCTCTAGTTAAGGAGCAATTGAGGATTTCAGGTGCAAATTTCTTTGATGCACGTTCTATTGTTGATTGGTGTAGTTCAGCATTGTCACATGGAGGTACTCTTGATTCAGCAGTGAGCAGATTCTTTTGGTTGGTTGAGGAGGGAACAGTGGGAGATAGATTGGATTGTCAAACAATTAAAGATTCTTCAAAGATGCATTCATTTCTCAGCTCAGATGCAAGTACATGGACCATTTGGACACAAGCGTTGGCTTGTTTTTGTTAGAGTTGTCTTCAGTGTGATTGGGATTAGTGCGAGTCAAGTGAGTGGGTTGATACGTGGGTTCCCCACTATCTAACTCCTTTATCTCAAACAATATCCTTGTCAAATGATGACATGGAAAGTTCACTTGAGTATGATCGTCTATCAGATCTTGTACAACCAGGACATGTTTTTACAGTTGTTGCACTGCAAGGGAATGAAGAGAGATCAGAATATTGGTTGGCACAATGTGTACAGGGAAAACAAAAGCTAACACAACCAGTGACAAATGATGATGGGTTCACATATCCTACAGGTTCAGTTGTTGTTGTGGGAACTTGGTTGCAAACATACATGATTAGAAAGAATGGCATACCTGCATTTGAAGACTATGAGAGACACAAAACCATTATAATGTATTCACACCTTATTATAGCTACAAAAGTCAAGTTGTTGAAGCATCAAGCAAAACCGAAGACCAAAGAGCTATGGACAGTGACTACTGCTGATCATGAAGAAATACTGGATACTCTTAAACAAAGAGATGACCCTTCAGGCACACTTGAGTAGTAGGTCTTTAATGGTGCCTTATTTTCTTATCATGCATTTCATTTCAAACAATGATCATTAAACCTTAATGTTCAAGTTTGTTACGTGTATATTAAGGATGTGTTCAAAATGCAGGTCTATTGAAGAACGTTTTTTTTTGGCAACACGGTTTTTGCATGCACATAGCGAGTACACTCAATATAATTGGAAGGGACGTATTTTTGCAACACGACTTATTATCATGCATTTGATGAGCTTTACAATTTTTGTTATTAGAGAACACTATTTGATAATTTTTTATGATATAATTATCGCATAACCTTTATGCTCATGAAGGTATTTTTTGATGATATACAACAGTATCACATTACGATTTTTGCGTCAACATAGTGGGTTCTATTGATATAATTTGAAGGGACGTATTTTTATGGTATATGATCCCACCTTTTCATTTATTATCATGCATTTTAGTTGAAGTGATTATCATAAATCCCTTATGTTCATCCATGCATTTTATGTGTAGACTATCAATTCTTACAAATACAGGTTCATGCTAGATCATTCATTGTTGACGAGACCCTCTCTTGGTGATGGTACATATTCCTTTGTGCATTAATGATATTAAATTGTGGGTCTTGTTGTATTTATTATCATGAAGATGATTCAAATGCATGTGGCCAAGACACATCTATAGTGGATCAAATTGTCATGACATATGATCTATTGAATCAAACATTTGACATTGATAGTCAGGTAAATAGGTTAATGTTGGGCCTTCAACATCAACACCTACTAGTCAAAGTGGTCATCGAACATTCACTCAGGTAACCTTGTCTATTTTTATTCATTAATGGTTTATAAAATAAAGTCAGTTAGATTTTTGCAATTGAATAACATTGTTTCATTTTCAGATGCTGACATCAGATGCACCTAATATTCTCTCCACAATGGAGCATGGTGTTCTCTAGCAGTAGCATCTTTGATGCTTTTGATAGTAGTATGAGTCAGATTAATAAATTTCTAATTTGATGCTTCCCATAGGGCTTTGCAACTTCAGATTATGAGTGTGCCCCTGTTACAAATGAATTGTACTTTAATCGACATAGATGGTCTATGATGGCTTTTTTGTAAGACTATATGGTTTTATTACATATATTGTGCATGAGCTTGAATATGGTAAGTTGTATGCATCTTGAAGTTGAATATGATATGTTGTATACATCTTGAAGTTGAACTTTGATTAGACTTTGTCAGCATTTGATGAATCATAAATGTCATTTTATTATTAATCTTGTGAGTGTGAGGTGTAGGAATAAATATCAATTACTTTGAAAGTCATGGATGGTTGTCCTCATATGATAACCACCAGATGGTTGTGCCTTATGAAGAAAAACTGAACAGATAATAACTAATTGAGAACATCAATTCAAATCCATAATCTAGAGGATACTAATAACAGATCTTTGTATATTTATTTTTTCTAATAATGAAATAGGTACAACTGTATTGAGATAAAATGAATCTTTTCTCTCATATGAAGATGTCACATTGGCAAATTGGTCTTTATTATAATACACAAGACATAAGTAAAATCAAAATGCTCTCAGGGTACAATTTTGGACTTGAACCATATTGCATAAATCTCAAGGCTTTAACTTGATTATCATTAAAGGTTTCTGATTGTTTACAAAATATCCCTTCATATCCCTTCATGGATGTCACATGCGTAGGGTATAACCCCGAGTGTTGAATCGAGTGGGGGGGGAAAAGTAGGAGCATGCGTAGGGTAATTATGCCTAACTGGACATGTCAGAGCCGACGCTTCATCATCGCGATGAGCTGAACGAGAAATCGACTAGGAGACAACATTCTATTGAGTGAGACTAACAATTTTTTTGCCAACCAAAAAATTTCTGCCCTAATAAAACCATAGGGCAACTTGAAATACCAAGATAGGCTTTTGTAGGGACCCCTCTTGTGGTCCCATAGGTTCAAATGGATCATTTGCAGGTGCCATAGATTCCGAGTTAGGGCCCGTCAAAGTTTGACAATTTTGAGCACTTAGGGCGCTCAAGGGACGACACCGGTAGGGTATGACCCCGAGCGTTCGATCGAGTGTGGGGGGAAAATAGGAGCATGCGTAGGGTAATTATGCCTAACTAGACATGTCAGAGCCTATGGTTTTTCATTGCGATGAGCTGAACGAGAAATTGACCAGGCGACAACATTCCATTAAGTGAGACTGACGATTTTTTCGCCAACCGAAAAATTGCTGCCCTAATAAAACCATAGGGTAACTTGAAATAACGAGAAAGGCTTTTGTAGGGACCCCTCTCGTGGCCCCGTAGGTTCAAACGGATCATTCGCAGGTGCCATAGATTCCAAGTTAGGGCCCGTCAAAGTTTGACAATTTTGAGCACTTAGGGCACTCAAGGGACGACGTCGGTAGGGTATGACCCCGAGCGTTTGATCGAGTGGGGGGGCAAAATAGGAGCATGCATACGGTAATTATGCCTAACTAGACATGTCGGAGCTGACGGTTTGTCATCATGACGAGCTGAACGAGAAATCGACCAGGCGACAACATTCCATTGAGTGAGACTAACGACTTTTTCGCCAACCAAAAAATTGCTGCCCTAATAAAACCGTAGGGCAAATTGAAATATTGAGATAGGATTTTGTAGGGACCCCTCTCATGGCCCTGTAGGTTCAAATGGATCATTTGCAGGTGCCACAGATTCTGAGTTAGGGCTCGTCAAAGTTTGACAATTTTGAGCACTTCGGGCGCTCAAGGGACGACAGCGGTAGGGTATGACCCCGAGCGTTCGATCGAGTGGGGGGGCAAAATAGGAGCATGCGTAGGGTAGTTATGCCTAACTAGACATGTCAAAGCTGACGGTTCATCATCGCGACGAGCTGAACGAGAAATCGACCAGGCGACAACATTCCATTGAGTGAGACTAACGATTTTTTCACCAACCGAAAAATTGCTGCCCTAATAAAACTGTAGGGTAACTTAAAATACCGAGATAGGCTTTTGTAGGGACCCCTCTCATGGCCCTGTAGGCTCAAATGGATCATTCATAAGTGCCACATATTCTGAGTTAAAGCCCATCAAAGCTTGACAATTTTGAGCACTTAGGGTGCTCAAGGGATGACGCTGGTAGGGTATGACCCCGAGCATTTGATCAAGTGGGGGGGGAAAATAGGAGCATGAATAGGGTAATTATGCCTAACTAGACATGTTGGAGCTGATGGTTCATCATCGCGATGAGCTGAACGAGAAATCGACCAGGTGACAACATTCCATTGAGTGAGATTGATGATTTTTTTGCCAACCGAAAAATTGCTGCCCTAATAAAATCCTAGGGAAAATTGAAATACCAAGATAGGCTTTTGTAGGGACCCCTCTCATGGCCCGATAGGTTCAAATGGATTATTCGCAAGTGCCACAGATTCCGAGTTAGGGCCCATCAAAGTTTGACAATTTTGACCACTTAGGGCGCTCAAGGGACGACACCGGTAGGGTATGACCTGAGCGTTTGATCAAGTGGGGGGGCAAAATAGGAGCATGCGTAGGGTAATTATGTCTAACTGGACATGTCGGAGCTGATGGTTCGTCATCACAATGAGTTGAATGAGAAATTGGCCACGCGACAACATTCCATTGAGTGAGACTGACGATTTTTTGCTAACTGAAAAATTGCTGCCCTAATAAAACCGTAGGGAAACATGAAAAACCGAGATAGGCTTTTGTAGGGACCCTTCTTGTGGCCCCGTAGGTTCAAATGGATCATTCACAGGTGCCACAAATTCTGAGTTAGGGCCCGTCAAAGTTTGACAATTTTGAGCACTTAGGGCATTCAAGGGACGACACCGGTAGGGTATGACCTCGAGCATTCGATCGAGTGGGGGGGCAAAACAGGAGCATGTGTAGGGTATTGTTCATTAAATAAATTTTATTTTTTATGAATTGTATTGTTCATTGAATGAATTTTATTGTATTGTTGATTAAATGAATTGTATTATTCATTAAATAAATTGTATTGTATTGTTCATTAAATGAATTATATTGTTCATTATAAAAACAACACTTACGATGAAATGAAATGAATTGTATTGTTCCTTAAATAGCCATTATTAACCATTGTTAATTATTGGAATGAATATTAAAGATTTCCATGATAACACCACACATAGATGAGCAACAAATTATATGATCGAATATCAACTTCTGTATATATAAAAATGTCGAATGATTACAAATGTATGTCCATACACAAATATGGCTTAAACACCAACTAAAACAAAATGTATGTCTAAATACATGAATGTATGTCCATATACAAAATATACATGCCAACTAGACATGTAAGCATCCCAAAACTATCTATAACATCCTAAGCTACCGATGGATCATCAAAATCGATCCTCTTCGCCGCACTGCTCTTCTCTAAAGGATCCTGCACAAGAAAAACAAACCATGATTAATATTAGTTATATTATATAATTCACATTCAAAAAGTTAACATAAAAGTGAACTATTTAATTGAACTATTCATGTTTACCTCATCTCCACGGTTTCTCTTCAGCTTTGCAGGACTCTTGATGTATGTCTTCCGTAGAGGAGGTATGTTTTGAATATTTTCATAAACAACCTACATATGTTTAGAAACATGACATTGATACAAGTTAGCATATAATTGTCACTAATAATAACAAATTATATCTACTAATCAAAAAATAAAATAAACACACATCTACTCGAGGCATCTGTTCTTCTTCTTCAGGTATATTGGGTGTAGTCATCAAGGATGTGAAGCCAAGGATTCTCTGTATATATACACAACAAGCATATGAAACTATCAATCTATGTCTAGACATGTATAATCACTATAAGTTATTTAAACTATTCATTCAATCATATTTGCATTCAATTACCTTTCCCTTGTCTCCAATTGCACTACTAGATCCTAGATCACATTGCACTGCACTCATGCTGCTTGTGCCCTACAAGAGTAAAATAAGATATACATGCAAGTTACTACATAATCTAATTAATACAAATATAAATGATGAGCATGTATGTACAATAAAATACAAACAACTAGGTGCAATGATATATGTATCATCAAGCTATCGAGGCCAAATGAAATGGCCGACAAGGTGCCCTCCTGAATTTGTCTCAACTCATCCTCAGTCATCAATTGTTAAATAGACCATGTAAATAAAAAATAGTACTTAATATTATCTAATTTATAAATATTTAATTAAAATATAACATGAACTGTAAAAACACAAATCTTACCAATACATCATCAATGTATGATGATGGTGCCTCCTTACCTCTAGCATGTGAGGACTCCCCAGGGTATCCTCGAGTCTGTGTAATAACCTCTAATGCATCATGCATCTCATGCACCTCGTAATCTGCACTATCCACAGCAGGATCAACGGGCTGTCCAACTGGACCCAAGCATACATGCCCACACATGACACAACTATGTGGCACACATATGTGTGGAGTCGAGGATGACGTGTCAGCACCACCTGATGCACCGCTACCATCAAAAGTAGGCTGAGCTACTGACGCAACCTGAGAAACCAAAAGGCTACTCAAAGAGTGAATAGCCGATATGGTCCGTGAAACTGCCTCACAAATGATATCAGGATGTTGAATTGCAGGTGGGGGATCAACAGGAGGAGGGGGGACATATAGGCCCTGGACTACTCTGACTGCCCTAGGTCTATTTTGGGGCATACCTAAACCTACATCCTGGAAAGGTTGGATGTCAAAGTAGTTCACATGTTTCTGTAAAACAAACTCAGCATACAATTTTTTTATGAAATAGAAGGGGATATCAAGATTGTTGTTGGGTGGTTTGTCAAAAACCATCCACCAATGATCCCAAATTTTTTTCACAATCCCATCATTTGTGCACCATTTGATAGAAAGTTTTTTTTTTGGGGATCTACAGGCTGACCACTATGGGGATTGACAAACAATGAGGCAATTTCGGCTTTGGATATATCAAGATCCTTGATATCCTTATACGACAAGCCATCTGCATATTTTTCCTTTATAGAATCTCGCCACAAAAGGGCGGCATCGTGCTCCTCAGTCATGGTTTCCATACTTTTTACAATTGACGTGAGAGGATCAAACAATGGGTTTAGACGAGGGATCCTACGATATACTTCTGCAATCCCCCTCAATTCATTCAAATTTTGTGCAATCAAATCTTGAATTGAGGGGGGGTTTGGCAAATGAGGGTTTGGTTGTTGCAGTTGTGGTTGGTCAGTGTTTTCATTGTTATCTCCCATTTTTAACCTAATTGAATGTAAACAATTAAATTTAGTTAACAAATTTAAACAATTAGGTATTTGATTTTAAAAAAACCTAGTTTTCATGAAAAAAAACCATATTTTCAATGAAAAATCAAATAAACATTCACAAAAAATACAAAAAATGAATGAAAATGATTCAAAACGACAAAATTCTTACCTCTAAATCAATTTTTTAGCAATTTTTTGTCAAAAAACTGGATATCGGATGGAGCGGATATCAGATTTTGACAAATTCGCGCGACCCGTGAGTTAAAAATGACTCACAGGACTATCGTTGTCTAAATATAAAAGTCTCAGAAAATCGGATATCCGATTTGAACACTTAAATTATTTTTAAATAGCATTTATAATATAATAATATATTATTATATTATATAATACGTATTGTATTATATTATATATATTATAATATAATATAATATAATATAATATAATATAATATTATATTATATTATATTATATTAAATTATATTATATTATATAATATTATATATTATATTATATTATATTATATATAATATAATATAATATTATATAATATATAATATAATATTATGTTATATTATATTATAATATAATATAATATAATATAATATTATATTATATTATAATATATAATATAATACAATATTATATAATATATAATATAATTTAATATTATATTATATAATATAATATTATATTATATTATATATAATATAATACGTAACATATAATATATATTTTAAATTAAAATTACAAATAAAAATCCGATATCCGATTTGCATAGGTAATTACCAGGCCAAGGTGTACTGACACCCAGGCCAAGCAAAAAGTCAACACAGATTTTCGCGTTTTTAGGCGAGTGAGGAAGGCTATTTTTTTCACATCGCCACTTTTTGGCCCCCCTTGATCCTTCACTAACCGTGACCTCCTTGGTAGGGGTTTGGTGGCAACACCCCCCAAAAACCACATTTTTGGTATAATTTAGCATTATAAATCATGAGCATTTATCATTAGGTCACAAATCTAACATTGGATATTTTATGTGTTTTTCTTGCCTTATAGGGCAGCCCTATTTTATGAGGGCATTGTATTATGGTTGTGTATTGTGATATATTTTGAGATTCAATAGCTATTAAGTTTCCTTTGGATCCTCATTGGTGGTACCCATGTGAGAATCTTTCTCTATAAGTATATTTTAATGTATTATTGATTTCTAAATAATATTTTGGGTGACTTTAGGAGTGAGGTTTTTATCCTATAAAAATTTTACCCATGTAAATCATTTTGTTGTGATATGCATGCTATTTATATTTATTTATATTAAATTTATCAAACTATTACAAAGATTTGTAAAGTTTTGCATAATCCTCCTCTCAAGGTTAGTGCAGGAGGTTGTATTGCTAACTTTTTCTTCCTCACAATAATTAACCTACCCTTTTAATTTCTCTATAATCAAAATTCTAGAATATAAGAAATAATTAAATAATATGTCTCAACCACTTAGGCAGGCATCTAGATAACCACTCCCAATATGTTGGAGATATGACATAAGTACACGAGATTGTAATTTTGTATCATTTTCTAATAATATGTTATATTTTTATTTTTAAATTATATGCTACTCAAAAATTTAAAAAATATAAGATTTTTTATGCTTCATTCTATACAAATCAACTTTTTCATTTTTATGGATGTTATGTGACATGCATGATCAATGATTAGTTTTTATGATACATTTGCTTCAAAAAAATAAAAGAAATATTTAATTAAAAAAAAAATGAATAAAACATATAACTTATATAACATGATCTTGGTTATCTTTCCATTAATTATATTTAAAAAGAGTTTAAAATATAAAAAAGAATAAGGTGGGAGCTTTGAAAAGTCTTGATCATTTTTAAAATACTTAGTAATTTAGAACCTAGACTTAGACTAATACAAATATTGTTCTTGTTATGTCTTTAAATTTTGAATGTAGACATATTGAATTACCTTGTTGAAGATTAGAGTTCACTGATTTTAGGAGAAAAGTGCCCTCATCCCTACCCTATTTTTAGTTTAACTTTATTAAACATAGATATCTCAAAAATAAGTAGCTTTCATTTTAGACAACCTAATTTAAAAAAAAAAAATTCTTAGCAAACCTTGTATGTAAGTTACATGTGACATTTTTGTTAATTATTTATAAACATTTTAGTTAATTTTATAAAATACCTTGGTAAAAAATTATCATTTTCAAAACCTTTTTTAAAGCATATCTTGCTAAAAAAAGTTGAGAGTAAGATGAAACTTTATGATAAAAAAAAAGAAGCATGCTTTGAAAGTTGTGTGTGCTTTCCAATAGATATATAAATTAGGAATTCAAAGATAGTGTATGTTTAATAATAATCATTATTAGTTATTAATATTATAATGAGAGATAAAATATATTTTGATAATTGTTAGAGTTCCTTCTATAAACCATATTTTTCTTATTAAGTTGGGCTAAGAAAATTATTAACTTCAAGGTTGATGTTTTGGAAAGTTTAAAGATAACAATAAGTGCATGATATTTTGATAAAAAGTTTTGGTACTCTTAGTTTTCAAAATCGAGGATAATCACAATATATTTTTAATGTTATCCATATCCAAGATAAAAATGTTAGCATTATTTCCATCAAAATTTAAATCTAAATACAATCAACCTACTCCTACCTATATGAAGTTGAAACTAGGGCTCCTACTATTTCAAAGCTAATTAAAATTGAACCAAAATGTTATCAGACTAATACATATTCTAGCAAAATGATGAAACTCATAGATCTATGAGAGACTATCCATCACATGCCATACAAACTAGTAAACAAAGAATGCAAATAAACAGAACAAAAATAGAGAAATATCAAGATCCAAAATTCAATAATTACTTATGAAGATTACACATACATGTATAGTGCACAAGATAGAAAAATCCAAGTAGAATTGAGAGTGATAAATGCAAGTCTACCTAAGAAAGACCATAATATGGAAATATTTTGAATAAGAAGAAAAAAAAAATCTTCTAAAAAGTAGGAAGGAATATTTACACTAACACCCCCTTATCATAGCTTATGTGAATAGAAGTAAATCTGGGTCACACCAACTAGGCTTGATTAGGTACCCAGTACAAAGAAACCCCTAAGAAGGGGGCGGGGAAGAAGAAACTCTATGACAAAAAAATTACCTCTAAAAGAGAAAAGAAAGTGGTCCAAGTGCACTAAATACAACACAAATGAAAGGTACCCCCATATGAGAGAAAAGGGAGAGTAGATAGCCCTGTTATATAATGGATTTGGAAAGTTGAATATTGATGTAGAACAGGAACAAAGGAAATGAAGTCCTACTAAAACAAGCCTCTAAATATTGTCTATATAGAATTTTTCAATTCCATGAAAGAACTATCAAGAATAAAGTCTTCCAAATCTACAGCTCAAGACTCTACAAACAAGGATGTAGTATCTAGTAGAAATATATCCTAATGTGTTGGAGAATTAGTATGAAATCTTGCTATAATGAATCTTTGGAATATTGGAAGGAAGCAACTCTAGATGAAGCAATATATGAAGGAGGAGATTTCTTTGCAATAAGTGCTATGCCCTTATATTTTTCTTTTCTTTTCCAAATTCTTGAGTGGATGAGGATGGTGTGATAGATTCAAGGACCTCTATTTTATGCTTCTCCATAAGATGTGTTAAGTGATCAATATTCTTCTTCATACACTTGTGCTCATCATACCCAATCTTCTTGCAATAGGAACACTTAACTTTTCTTTTCTTAGGATTCCTTTGATTAGAAGAAGTTTTAGTATTGACTTTCAAATATTTTTTATTTTGATTCTTTCTCAATATCCTCATGAATTGGAGTATTTTATTCCCCTCTTTATTGGTTGAAGCTTTTTATTTCTCAATCTCAATAATAAGGGCTTGAGGTTTTGAAGATTTCAAAGTTTCCATGCAAATTAACTTTTCCTACTCCCTAGTCAAGTAAAAAGGAAGTCATTTAGAGAAGGTGTTGTCAATTTGGCTCCAACAACCCTTTTGGTAGAATAGAGCGTAGATACAAACATTAAATATTTATAACCCATTTCGGAGACTATAGAAAGGACTAGTTGATCATCTTTTTTCTCAATCCCACATTCTTTCAACTATAGCCTCAATGATTTGAACTTATTTAAAAATTCCTATAGGGTATCAAAGGCCCCAAGGTTCTGATTTATGAGCTCGTTCTTCAATTCATGACTCTTCATTTCATCTAGCTTCCCAAAAAAAGATTTTAGAGCTGTCTAAACATCATTGGAAATTTTCAAAGCTTCAAAATGAAAGAGGAGTTCTTGAAACACAACAAGATATAGAAATCCAAATATTTGATCAAATTTGTTGAACTATTTTATTTTGGCCTCATCATCATTATGTTGAACTTTTGTACCCACAATTACCTAATATAGACCCTTTTTTTAAGGAAAAGTTGTACATTAAGCTTCCATTGGTGATAATTAAAGACCATTATAGAAATAATTGATTGCAGTAAATCCATTCTTAAATGAAAGTTAATATAGATGCAAAAATAAGTGAGTGAAAAGAAAGAGAAATTGCACAAAACATGGCATGATACATACACTCCCCTTTGTTTATGTTTTTGATTCATTGATTAGTGACACTTTATAACTTAGTGCTTAGGCTAACTTAATTGAAACAAAATGAATGATACTTTATAGAATCAATGTTTGTTTATATACAACAAGCTTGGACGAAAATGAATGCTTACAACTTGGCTTCCACTCTCCAATAGCCAATTGAAAAACAATTTCTACTTTGCTTAATTTAAAAAATAAATAAATGCACTTAATAGAAAATAGAAAAAATAAAACTTTGAATTTGTTGCAACAGAAAAATCACACAGATCTTATAACCGTCTTTAGCGTTGAATCTAGACAATTAATCACAGATTATGTGATATACAGGTTCCACGAGCCAATAAAACCTCGTTCCACGAGCCAATAAAATCTCGCATGAGGTCTTCTCAGGAACAAACATGCCACGTCTATGTGAATTCTCTCCACTCATGCACCAAAAAAACCGCTTCAAAATGCCAAAAGTTGCCTTCTCAAAGACTTAAATCGTCCATATCAAGAATCGCGGGTTAGAAGGCTAATTTAAATGCCCATCGTGGAAGGGAGAAACTTTATATGCCACCTTTCCCACGAGTATAAAGTAGCAAATTGCTTCATTTCTAATGTCCCCCTTTGGAGATTAGTACCCATGCATAGAAAATCACGATCAGGCATTTCGCCAACCAGCAAGGAAGTTGTGGCTAAGAAGAATACATATCCTTCACATAAACCCCATGCCCTAGAAAGAAAAATCACCTCTACACAGCAAATTGCCTCTTTAAAATAAAATATGTCGGCTTTTCCTCTTTCCATGTAAATGGAGCTCATGCCGCAGACAAGAACAGAGAGATCTCTCCAATATTCATGCACTGCAACAGAAAGATTGACATTCCGTTGGCTTTGAATGGATACAAAGGATGTGTAAAAACAAAACAAAGACAAGCTCTTGCAGCCTTAAAGAATACAGACCACTATACCAACACAAAGATGAACAATTTCTGGTTGAATGCAAACAATGTTTTCAAATTAACCTTGCAAATTTAGTAGACCATCATTCAAGTCAGCATACACTCTGATACCATGTCAGATTAATAAAATCTTGGCAAAATGATGACATTGGTCAAGCTATGAGAGACTAATCATCACACGCCCTTCAAGTTTAGTAAACAAAGAATGCAAATAAACACAGAAAAAAGGAGAACTCTCTAAGATCCAAAATTCAATAATGACTTGGGGAGATTACATATATATAGTGCACAAGAAAGTAAAGTCTATTAAGTAATATTTAATAATACATTTTTTTAAAGGTAGTATTGTTAATAGTGCTAATTTAGGTTCTAGCTTATGTGATACTATGATGGATTATGGTTATAATTTTTGATGTTGGTAGATAGGTTCAACTGGAGGCTGTATCCTTCTGTGTTTTTTATTACTTTCTGGTGAGTTTGTAGTAGGGCTGTTTCTTATATGCTTCTAGCTCTGTGTAGTCAATTGTTGTTTTGTGCTAGTTGATTTGTTGTACGGTTTGCTATCTTAACTCTACGAGGGATCAGTGCCCTTTCCCCTACTTAATTAATCAAAAACAAATATTTCTTACTTTCATGTTGTACAATTATCTTCATACTAAAAAAATGGTTTCTCAAGACATCATTCTTATATAATTTAATAGTTCCACACATTATTGTAGTGATGCTTCGAATACTATGATAAATAAAGCTTAGATAAATGACTAATGTTTCAATTGATTTTATCATATACACATATTAAGTTTTTGAATTCTTCATGTAGCTTGAACAATGTAGCATATGTACCATATGTTACATAGTAAACCACAGATTATACCCTACTAGGCCCTATAAGTATTGATATGGACATGATTTATTCTCTAAATAATTTAGTTTTATGTATGTCTTAAGCAACCTCATGGAAGACTTATAAATATGATGTTGCAACAAGTGATTAAAATGATTTATTTTATGTATGCCTTGTTTTTCTATTGTTTTCTTTTTCTTTTCTACATTTGTTGGAATTATGATTATGCTCACTATTCCTCATTTTGTATCGTCCTTTTGGAGTCCTATGGGCATTTTTTTCTTTTGTAGAAATTAATATCGTTATCATCAAAACCAAGGAATATTGTCATGATAAGAATATAATGGTGAGTTTTGTATACCCATGCCGCCTTTTCTTATGTTTTGGGCCCACTTCAATTGTGTGTCCTTTGTATAATAAAAATTCTAAAACTAGTATATTTTTGCATGGAATTTAGCTTGTGACATTATCATATCTTGGACCAATCATTAGTCATCCCTAGAAATTGGTCTCAATCACTAGATCTCTTGTTGACCATCCTAGATCAAACCCATAGGTGTGAATTTCACTAAGTTGATTTTTGGGCATATAGATATGAATGTTGAACTCTTAAATTCAAATTTTAAATTTCCACTCTTCTTTAACTTTTTGTTAGCCATTGTGAGCTATTCTATGACATGTTTGTGTGGAATTATATTTTTAAATTCATTATTCCATTTGAAATCATGTTGCATTCCCTATTACGTTTGCACAACATATATCAATATTATTGAGGATTCCAATAACATTATCACATCACACATTAGATACATCATCTTAAGCATCCTTACATACTTACTTATTATTATATATCATGTTATTGATTCTTATTCATTGTTGTTAAATTGTCTATCCCAAGAGATTGACCAAAGGAAAATAAAATCTCCTTGTCTAGCAAGACCTCAAATTTTTTTCTATCAACACCATTTTCCTAGATTCAACTTTATAAAACTAAAGAAAACTGTTTCAATCATTATAATTGTACTAAGATCATTTTTATAAGTAAAATCCAGATCTTATAAAATAACAATCAATAAAAAATTTCATTGTATTGAGATCAATATCTAGTACATTTAAACTTTATAATATTGTAATAAATCATTTAAAACATATGAAACGAATATAACTTTTGATGATGCAATAATCTTAGGATATGTCCTACATGTATTGATAGGATAAAATGATTAATCATTACAAAATCCATCATGAAAACATACTAGAAGATGCTTTCTTGTAGCTTGATGCTCCTTACATTCAAATCCTCTCTCTTGAACGAAGAAGATTTTCTCTAGAATTATGAAGATGAGATGTGATAAGATGATAAATGAAAAAGGAATGAATTCCTATATAGGGTTCTCAAGGTATTTTCACTTTTACTTTCACTTACAATAGTCATACCCCAACTCTGAGAATAGATCAAGAAATGTCAACGTTGACACATTACTCTCCCAAAAATTTAGCCAAAAAGTGTTGGAAATTTCAAACTTGTCTGAAGTGTCCCAATGAAATAGGCTTGAATTTTAAGGTAATCTAGATAATAAGGCCTTGACATTGGATGTGTAGTTTATATTAGGATTGATGACATTTAAGTAGGGGAAAAAATATTTTAAAATTTAAAATAGGATAGAACCCAAATACACTTAAAAAATGATATACAACAAAGATAACACTTATAATAAGGGCCCAAAGAGGAGTGTATTGAAGTTATAAAGTAGGATAGGATTCATATTCTTGAGTTGAGGATTAATTCAAGGCAATAAATGGTCCCAAAATGCTAAGAAAATTGGAAAAAACTAAAATGAGTGCAAGGAGAGTGTGAAATTGGACTCAATAATTAAAGGAGTACCATAATTTAATGCATATAATACTCCAAGGTACACTTGAAATATTTAAATACTTTTCATTACATCCCAATAAACTTTACCGATATTATGTATATATCTGGAATGAACTCATGTGGCTTGGAAAATGTTTGGTAGATAGTGCAGACTATAGTATACATAAAACTTCCAATTGCACTCTAGTGAGACACTCTTCTCATTTTTTTCATCTTTGATGGAGATGTAGGACAATCTGAAACATACAAATTTGTTTGAATTGTAAATACATAATAGTGTTGGCATCATTGTCATTGATGTCAACATGAGATACCATGATGTCAGCAAGTGATGCAGAGGTTGCAGAGTTCTAGTCATCTAGTGGAGAGTTCAAATTGATGTTAAATAGATGCAAAGTGAAGCCAAAGGTTGGAGGTTGCAATGTAAGTGATCCAAGAAGATACAAAAAACTACGTGATCAGTTTTGCACAATGATCAGGGTTGCACAGTGATTAGGGTTAGACAAAATGCATCTCTAACATATGTGTCATGACAAAAAATAAAAAAACTCATTCATTGTTATTTACCATCTGTTTGGGTCCCTGTTCTCTATCATTACCCTTATATATAGGGCTTAGGGTTTATGATTTTTAAATAAGACTATGCCAAAAATCCTGAAGTCTCTTAAAACTATTATGTTTCTGCATTACCTTTTTCCTCTTAACTCCAAGGGTCATCAATCATCGTGCGGGGCCATTTTCCCCTTGTCATTTTTCTCCTCGGCATTAATATTTTTGTCGAGCCTGTGTTATTTTTCTAAATTCCAGTGCTTCAATTTATTTCCCCCTCGCAAACTATAGTTTGATATTAATTTTTATTAATTCCTAAGTCCTAAGGTAGCAAAAATTGGTTATAACTCGAGCTACTAAAGGTACACAATTTTGCACGTGGGTTAATCGAACGACCATGTCTTAATTGCATCAAAAAGGCACTTAGTGGTTATCTTGTTAAGGTTGATGGTCACCACAACAGGGAATATAAAGTCTAAGCAGATCTAATGGCTCTCATTATCTAGTGATTGAAGATGTAGGGAAGTTAAACTACGTGACATCACATGATGCTACTACGTGTCCCTATCAGGCAATCAAGCGGTCAGGGTTAGAAGGTGGAACCACTGTGTTGAGCTGTAAAAGCATGACCGATGCGAAATCTTCCTATTGGCTGAGAGCTGAGTCACTTGCCAGCATGGAGGTCATTGTCAAATTGACCATTGTAGATTGTCCATTTTGCCCACATGTAGGAAGATATATGGTTGAGTTTTAAAGTTCTTTTAAAATTGTTTTCATGTCATTTCTTTGCAGCAACTCATAATTGGAAATGGTTGGTAGGCATGATAGTTGCAGAGACCTATGTGGTAGATGATCAACATTAGACTAGGTGATTTTGATGCAGAATATGATGAAATGTGGTAACCAAGTGGACAATCAGGAGATCCGATGTGCAGGTCAGTTCTTACATAGATAAAGGATGATTTAATAAGGTAGTTGTCGATCCTTGGAGGGTAGGTCGAAAGAGCATGAAGAACACATTAATGGTAGATCTTTTGTAGGTGTTTGATGAGCTCGAGATGATCTATGATGATTGGATCAGATTCACTAGGCAGATCAAGTTTACTAAAGACAACAACCTAATGCAAAAGGTGAACTATATAGAGACCAAAAAGAAGAAAAAAAAGAAGAGTCATTTAATGCGTGTGCTCGATCCAAGAAGGAAAATCAAATCTGATTCATGCAAGGACAAGAATGAATTACTCAAAGTGGAATAAAAAAAATTCCTTGATACAAAGCTATTAATACAGGGAAGTTAATGTGATTTGACAACTACACTAGTTGTTGTTGTGTGAAGTAAGCGAGGTGTTGTAGTTGAGTGCTAAAGCAAGAAAAAGATCTGAACAAAGACAAAGATAGAGGTACAACAAAGTTTAGTTATCAGAGTGCAGAAAGCCAAGACAACAAGAACTAGCAAGGTGTTGAGCCAAGGAAGAAAGGTAGAGGAGGGAACTGATCAGAGTAGAAGACACATAGAGAACCTAGATCAGAAAGAGATAGAGAGGAAAGAGTAGAGTGAGTTACTAGTAGAAACAAAAATCACAATTAAAGAAAATAAGAATAGAACAAAGTGTAGAGGGAAGAGAGAGAAAGGAAAGACATAAGAAAACTAGTAAGGTGCTACAAAACTTCATTTGTAGTGAGGTATCTAATTTGTAATTGAATCTATACCTATTGTAAACTCTGAGAGGGTTCTCAGAGCAGGGGTATGTTCTTCTTTGAGTTGTAGCTCATAAAATCAGGGGTTGGTACTTAGAATACTAGGGGTTGGTACTCCTTGAGTTGGTGCTCCTTGGGTTGGTGGCCTAAAACTCATTGTAACTATTATTCTTTGTGATGATGGATTGGATTAGTAGACTCTAGCAGCTATTCTCACTGAGGTTTTTCCCACATTGGTTTTTCCTCATAGTTTTGGTGTTATGTGATGTGCCTCTTATGTGTGTGTTCTTGTATGTCTGATACCTCTACTCATTTCTTCATAATTATTGTTATAAATGCTTAGATCCTTTAGAAGGTAAAAAAAAAATTATTGATCACCATTGATTCACCCCCTCTTAGTGGTCCATTGTGTTCCTTGAATTGGTATTTGAGACTAGGTTCCCTAGTTGAAAAGCTTTTTCCAGCTTGGGTAGATCCTACTTAGTGAACACAATGGCTAGAAATTAATCCTCCTCTAAAGAACCTATCTTTGATGGTACCAACTATGCTTTTTGGAGAAGAAAAATGGAAACTTACTTGTCCTCCTTAGGAATTGATGTCTGGAAGTCAGTGAAGAATGGTTACATTGTTCCTCAAGTTCCTCCTACTGACCCTGATGCAAAAAGGCAATATGAGAATAACACTAAAGCTAAGAATGCAATATTTAAGCTGTCTGTCAGATATAGAGTTTGTCAAAGTCATGCATTGCACATCAACAAAAGAAACCTGGGACAAGTTGCAGATGATATATGAAGGAGATACCAAAGTGAAAGAAGCTAAACTGCAAAATTTAAGAGCTCAGTTTGAAAGTAAAAAATTAAAAGAAGAAGAGAAGATAATTGACTATCTGCAAAGAGTGGATGAGACTATGTGTTCTATAAGAGGACTTGGAGAGGAAGTCAAGGATGAAGTTATTGTTGGCATATGCACACTCCAATGAGACATTGTAGGTGATTGAAGTTTTTGTCATTGATGGTAACTTTACAATCCTATGACACTAGCAAGATAGTTCACCAGCAAGATTAGACTCTACATAGGCACTCGCATCACCAGCACTGGCAGTGAAAGGAAGCATATCGACACAAAGGCTGAGAGGATTTTTGTTGTAATAAATTTTGTTTATTATTTGTAAAAATTATTGTAAGCCGACTTGGAAAGTTGTAAAATGACTCTTATGTAAGAGAGATCATTATAGAACATTTGTAAGTAAGATAGAGGAATATATTTAGGCGAAATAAGGTAGACCTATTATGCAAATTATAGGTTAAGGGTTTATGTAAGAAGCAGAGCAGAAACCGGTACTGGATCTGGCATTATAGATGCTATTTTGAAGCAGTACAAGACACTGGATTTGTATAATCCATTTTTGTAAGTCAATGAGACTTCCTATTTTGTATTTGAGCAGTGAGCTCTAGGCAGTTGGCCTTCCTGCATGTGCAGGCCCCTCTTGTAGTAGTAATATTCTCTTATTGGCTAGTAAGTGAATATTGTGGGTCACAAATCACACCGAGGTTTTTCCCACACCGGGTTTCCTCGTTAAATCCTTGTGTTATGGTGTGTTTTTCATGTGGTTGTTTTTATCTCTATTTATTGCATTACTTTCTACTTACCGGTACATAGTAATAATATGCTCTACATGTTTTAACTTAAGAAAATCTATTAATTGGTTAGATACTAATTCACCCCCCCCTCTCAATATCTATGGGAATCCTAACAATTGGTATCAGAGCTTGGTCCTCTATTTTCAGAAGCCTAACAACTTGAGGAAGATCTTGACACTAGTAGAGATAGAAAACTTGATGAAGCAACTTGAAGGAGCTCTCTCAGACTATGATGCAGAAAAAACTGAAAAATATCAAACTTGAAGATGATCTAAACGCCGCTCAGGATATTATTCAAGCACTTCAAGAAAATCTTACTATTTCAAGAAACAAGAGAAGAGAACTTTGTGAAAAGATGCAAAATGAGAATGATGAAAAAGAAACTCTTAATGATATGATAAACAAGCTGAATTAAGAGCACATGACAACAAAGAATGAGATGTAGGATATGACTATGAGATTTTGTAAAGAAATTGAAGATAGAAAGAAGAATGAAGAAGATTTGACCAGAAGACTAAGTGATGCTGCAAATGAAAACACAAGACTCAGTTATGAAAATGATTTGTTGAAGTCAGATCTGATGCACACTTAGATTGACTCAAATGAACTGATGAGGCAAAAAGAAGTCCTAGAAAGAGAACTAGATACTGCAAATCAACATAAAGAAAAATTGAAGAAAAGCTCAGAGGAACTTGGTAACTTGCTAAAGAATCAAAAACTTAAAGGGGACACTTCTGGAATTGGCTTTGAAGTTGGTGAAAGCTCCTATACTGCAAACACACAAGATCATAGCAAACCGGTAAGACAACCTACTGCTTATAAATTTAATGGAAAATGCTTTAACTATAACAAGTATGGTCATAGAGAAAATAAATGTAGATCTAGAAATTATCAAAATATCAACACCCCCACTAGTCAATGTTCAAAATGCAACAAAATTGGTCATAACTCTGAGAATTGCAGAATGAATGTGAGATGTTATATTTGTGGAAGATTTGGGCACCTATCTAATCTATGCAGAGCACAAATCGGCATAGGTTATGGGAAAGCTATTCAAAAGAATAGCGTGACTTGTTATGCACGTAACAAAATTGGGCATATTGCTAAATTTTGTAGAAGCAAGTCCTCACCGGCAGACAACAAAGGTCCTAGTTTGAAAGGTAAAGAAAAAGTTGAAGAGGTTAAGCAATAATTTTCAAAACAATGGATCAGGAAATCATAAATGGATGTGGATAAGATTACTCCTCCACTGGTAGAACCAAGCAACATTCCACCAGTAGAATAGAGTAGCACTCCACCGGCAGGAGTCTCTTCATCAAATTGAAGAAATTTTCTTGAGGGTTTGGCAATCAATGAGACATATGTTATTATTCCCTCGGTTGATGGTAAAAAGTTGAATTTACTTCTATACCAGCAAGCATTAAATGTGGTAGTTGGAAAAATTGACATTATAAATTAATGTTTTTGGCTCCATTTCACTTCACCGAGCATTCAAACATTCGAAGAGTGCAAAATCTCCAGAGCTAAGGCATTTTGAGAAAAGAGGCGAAGCACTTCAGCAATCAATCCTTCCTATGATAGAAAAAGGTATTTATAATCATGGCATCCTCCTCTACACCTGAATTCATAGCAAACCCTACTATAGTTAAGGTAATCAAATGCCCTAGGCCCGTATTTCAGCTAGTTCCCAAGATAGCTAAAAGGGATGACAATGTAGGTGCTTTTTCCCAAATTCCCAAAGGAGTTGTTTATGCAGAAGACCCTAGAATCTATATCCATTGCCATATAGAAGAATTGGGAGATGAAGAAATCAAGGACATACAAATCTGTTATCTGTGATGATTCTAGTAAAGTAAAACCTGAACACCAAATTATTGAAACCCTAGGATTCACAAAAATCCTCAGCATTCCGGATTTCCCCAAGGAAGTTATTAGGATAGTATTGAGCAGAGTACATGGTGCATTCTTTTGGTTAGATTCAATCCATAAAATTACCAAGGAAGCTGTGAAAGTTGTAACAGGGTTAACCTCCACCGGTAGTAGACCAGACAAAACAAAGAAGGTTTCAAATGACCTAGTAATGAACTTGACTGGTGCAACATCCGAAAAAAGGTCTCTAAGGGTTAATGATGTGACTAATATAAATGTTGGATTTGTTAGCATGATCTTAGGATACAAAGCAACACATGCAAACAGACTTAACTCAGTTTCCAGTTTATGCATAAGAAGTGCACATGATATGGTAAAAGAAAATGTGAAAATTGATGTATGTGAATGGCTAAAGGATGAATTGATTGACAATTTAGGGAAGATCAAGAAGGATAAGAAAGGAACATTCAGATTTGGTAATTTACTTGTATGTTTAATGCTACATATAACCAAACAAGTGCCCGGTATAAGTAACAAGAACCTTGGATTTGACATACCGGTAGGAAAACAATTATCAGACTTATTCAACAACATGGGTGAAAAAAGGAAAATAATATCAATGAGTATTTTCAAGCACTAAAGGCCAGAATGAAAAAATGAATTAAACTATCACAGGAAATTGTTAACAAATACAAGAATGATATATGTTTTGTAATTAAAAAGGATGAGATCTGGATGGAAGCAGTTATCCCAAGAACAATTTGGGTTACTGAGATGGGCTATGAGACTGATGACCACATCATTGAAACATATGCTAAAGCACTTCTGGAAGCACCAAATGAACCTAAGGAAGAAGTATTTGGTAGTGCTGAGACCATTGAAAGCCAAATTCAATCTAAGAAGAGAGTAAAGAAAGTGGAAGCAACTGTGAGAAGAGGTTCAAGGTAGGCTAAGGCTATAAAAGAAGATGTACTGAAACAAACCGGTATCACTGAAGATGAGTTACAGGCACAAGAACCAGAAACTCACCTGTCACTGATAGCAGCTTCTTCAGAGAGTGACAAGCCAGCTGAATTTAAAAAAGTTGTAAGGAAAAGACAACCTTCACTAGTATCCACACCCTCGCCTAGAAGAACTAGACAAAAACAATAGGCAGTGAGGTCTCCAGTAAAGAAGACAACCCCAAAGAAAAAGCTAACACCAAAGAAGAAAAGGACTAAACAAAACATTGTTCCGATTGACAGATTGTTGGATGAAATCACAGAAGAAGGAAAACTCAAGAACATAAAAAAATTATATGATACACTATTAGCAGATGACAAAGAGTAGGTTGAAAACAGTGTTATTTTACACCTGGATATCTATATGAAGTTTTTGATGGAAGTTGTAGATGAACTACCAAATGAATTATTCAAGAGACTAGAAGCAAGAAGACAATCCATTGTAGAACTTAACAAGAAGATCAAAATTGAAAAATTACTTGCTTTCTACCCAGTCAACTCTCCAAAAGAAATAGATGATCTGATTGCAAAGGCCAACTGGTCAGTGTTCTCTAATGCACACCAGCATATTACACTAATGGCAGGAAGAGTTAAAGAGGTAACAAAAGATACAGATAATGGATGGGATATATTCCTTGTGGAGAAGGAAAAGTAGGAAGATTACAGGAACCCCAAGCCTATCAAAGTATATTAGAAGGAAAAAGATAAGGGTAAAGGAAAGGTTGGTGGACCTCCTAGTATCAAAATAAAAGATAACTTATCCCCACCGCCTCTGATTACTCCACCGGTAACAACAACAAAAGACCAACCGAAAAATGAAAGTATGGATGTATCACAAGAGGATACTAATCTTAATCCTGAAGTACTATACATAGTAGATGTTGATACTCAAAAGGTCAACATTGTGATAGACAAGGACACAACTAGTAAAACTAACATGGCTAGTGAGCCACCAGTAGCTGACAACACTGTTACAATTGAAGGTAAACCATCAGATGATAGCACAAGGAAAAAGATAGAGACATAGACAGAGAAACAAGTAGAGCAATAGGCTCTGGAACAGGAATGGGTTCATGTGGAAATAGTGCCACCGACAACAAGAGAAAAACAAAAAAACTTGCTTAAGGAAAAGGAAACACAGACTAACCTACCAGAGGTCACTACAAGCATGGTTACTTCCTCCACCAACAAAATTTAGAATGTTGGTTCCTCCTCAGCAGGCTACAAATCAACCAATGTAACTGAAGTTCTTTTAGATTCTTTGAAGAAAATAACTGATTGCAGTTCACAAGATTATAAAGCTATAGATGACACAATCCCAATTTTGAGGATGATAGCTCCAAAATGCAACATAGATAATAAGGATTCTTTGAGTCAACTTGACACTTTGTCAAAGTACATTACTGACAACACAGTGACAATTGAACAGATAAAGGAATAGGCATTCAAAGATAGGTTGGAAATTGAAAAATAGAAATTGTTTGAAGATCAAATAAAGAAGTGTACTAGGGAGTTTGACACACTTATACCGGAACTATGTAACATATCAAAGGAATTTAAAGCTCTATACAGAGTTACTTGCAAAAGGAAATATCTGAGGCATTAGTACAAGGAAAAAAAACACTGACAGAGCATATGCAGCAACTCACCGGTACAGTTCAAAGAATAGAGGTAGCAATAAAAGACAATAAGAAGTTTATGGAAAGCATAAATTTGGTTTTGGTGGATCTCTTTCAAATTGTAACCACCCAGCTACAAGGTTGAGACAGAAAACCACAGCTCTATTGACACCTTGACAACCTTTGTCATTGATTCCAAAGGGGGAGTAGTAGTATGAGAAAATAATCAACAAAAGACTTATTTGCTCAGGGGGAGTTCACATATTTTTGGTAATATTTTTTTGGTACACATTTTTGGATTACAAGTTTTGGAATTTTCTCATGAGTGTTGCCATCAATGCCAAAGGGGGAGATTGTTGGCATATGCACACTCCAATGAGACATTGTAGGTGATTGAAGGTTTTGTCATTGATGGCAACCTTACAATCCTATGACACTAGCAAGATAGTTCACTGGCAAGATCAGACTCTACACCAACACTCACATCACCGACACCGACAGTGAAAGGAAGCATACCGGCACAAAGGCCGACAGGATTTTTGTTGTAATATATTTTCTTTATTATTTATAAAAATCATTGTAAGCCAACTTGGCAAGTTGTAAAATGACTCTTATATAAGAGAGATCATTATAGAACTTTGTAAGTAAGATAGAGGAATATATTTAGGCGAAATAAGGTAGACCTATTATGCGAATTATAGGTTAAGGGTTTATGTAAGAAGCAGAGCAGAAACCAGTACTGGATCTGGCATTATAGATGCTATTTTGAAGCAGTACAAGACACTGGATTTTTATAATCCATTTTTGTAAGTCAGTGAGACTTCCTATTTTGTATTTGAGCAGTGAGCTCTAGGTAGTTGGCCTTCCTGCATGTGTAGGCCCCTCTTGTAGCAATAATATTCTCTTATTGACTAGTAAGTAAATATTGTGGGTCACAAATCCCATCGAGGTTTTTCCCACACTGGGTTTCCTCGTTAAATCCTTGTGTTATGGTGTGTTTTTCATGTGGTTTTTTTTATCTCTATTTATTGCAGTACTTTTTGCTTACCGGTACATAGTAATAATATGCTTTACATGTTTTAAGTTAAGAAAATCTATTAACTGGTTAGATACTGATTCACCCCCCTCTCAGTATCTATGGGAATCCTAACAATTACTGTCAAAATGGTTAGAAACTAAGATCATTCACTTCAAAGTATGATACAAAAGTCTTAGCTATTGAGGAAGTTATATGGGAATCCTAACAATTACTGTCAAAATGGTTAGAAACTAAGATCATTCACTTCAAAGTATGATACAAAAGTCTTAGCTATTGAGGAAGTTAAAGAATTAATGACTTTCTCTATGGATGAATTGTTTGGTTCTCTATCTGCCTAAATGAGAACAATAAGTGTTGAACCTTTAAAGAGAGAGGCTACACATAAGTAGGAAAGGAAAGGAATAAGTCGCTCATGAAGAAGTTGATGAAGACTCAAATGTTATTGTAGAAAATTTTGTTAAGAAACTCAAAAGAGGCTCAAGATAGTACAAAGATAAGTTGACTTTCAAATGTTTTGACTATGGTAAGATTGGACACTTTGCTTCTAAGTACCCCTATGGTGAGAAGGACGGATATGAGAAGCAAAACAATAGATCTTTTGGTAAAGATAAAATGAAGAAAACCTACAAGCCAAGGAGAAGGAGTTTTACAAAGAAAGATAGTCTTTACAATTTGAAGATGATGCCTCTAATGAAGAAAGTGTCTCTGAAGATTGTTGTAGTGAAGATGAAAGAGAAGTAAATCTCTTTATGGCACAAGGAGAACTAGATGATGAGCAAGCTAGTAGTGATGAAGAAATAGAAATAGAAGCTGAAGTAGATCTTGAAGGTGAACTTGTGAGTGCTCTAGAAGAAGTTAGAAAAGTGAGAAATGAGTACAAGAAATACAGGTACACTGCTACTGAAGAACAAGAGTTTTTAAAAAAATCTCTTGAGGAATCAAAGAAAACATTTTTTGATTTGAAGGCTCAGTTGGAAGAAGCAAAGAGGACATGTGAAGTGACCAAGTAAAATTTAGAAAAGAAGGATAAGGAGTATCAATAGTTAGAGGAAGAGATTATGAGTCTCAAAAAGGAACTTGAAAAGAATAAAGATGAGATAAACATGAGAATCAAATATGAGGGCAATGATGATCCTTTCAATAAAATATTGGCAATTTGGAGGAATTGATTATGTGTTGCATTGATGTTTTGTCATTGATGTCAACACTAGCTACTTTGACTGTTTACTAGTGTTTATGGTAAAAATAGAAACAACAATATTGAAAGACTAAAATAGATTCAACCACAAAACCCTAGCCTAACAACAACAAAGATCCACCATAACATATGAAGATTACATAAGACAATGTATATCAACAAATCATAAAGATTATACCATCGCATGTCCAATAGGGTTTTGGCTCTCCATTCTTCCTATCTCCATTGATCTTGCTTGATATATTTGCTCTCATATTTTATGTGTGCACAAGAGCTCAACAAAGAACAAAATGTGGTTGTAAGTAGGCTTGATCGCATATGAAAGTTTGAATGCTTGGAAGTGCTTGGGAGTTTAGAATGTGTAGGATAATGAAGGAGAGTATCCTCTTATATAGAAGACACTGTAGGAAATGGAGGGATAAGATTAAGAGGTGTAAAAGATAAATGGTCGGCTAGGATTAGAGGGTAGGTAGAGAAAATAAGAAAATAATGAGAGGGTAGGTAGTGTAGGAATTAAGATATGAATAACATGGGTCATGGGTAGAAAAGGATAATGAATTAATTAAATAAATAAAGATTTATTTAATTAATAGAAGAAGTGGGATCAATTAAATAAATAAAAATATTTATTTAATTTAGGGAAAAGGTAATTTAAATAAATAAAGGTATTTATTTAAATGAGAAAAGGCTTAGAAGAGGATAAATGAATTAATTAAATAAATAAATATTTATTTAATTAATAGAAGAATTAGGCTAAAATAATTAAATAAATAAAAATATCTATTTAATTAGACAGGACAATTTTAGGTGTCTACAACCGGTATCTGGTTGGTCCTAGTAGGATGATTGGTTTCTAGTTGATAAGATCATGTTATGCTCTAGTATTCTTTGGTCTATGGAATTGGTTTAGATTGGTTATTCATGTCTTCCTGATGTGTATCACATTCAGTTGGTTTTGATTTGATGATCCAGAAGCTATCACTTGTTCTAGTAAGCCTTTTGGTTACCGGTAAGGGTTTCACCAACAAAGCTTTGTTGAAGATCTTTTGATGAATCTTATAAGTGGTGTTGGTGCAACTTCTAGAAGTTTATCCAGATGGTGATGGTTATCATGTTCATGTTCCAATTGTTCATGATGTTTTGTTTGGCTTATGGCGACCTATTATAGGTCCGGTGGTTATTCTGCTAGGTTATGGACCGATTTATGTAACGTGTGGGTTGATGCTCCCGATGTGTTACTGGTTGGATTCATTGATTGAATTGTGTTGTTTTGGTATTTGGCCGACTTGGTTGATCATTAGATTGTGGGTTTAAGTTATGAATTTATTGTATCATCTTTTAGGTGGCCAACCTAATTGTTTAGGTCCTAGGTTGGTATAAATATAATGTAAGATCTCTTTGTAGATCATAGGAGATCATGTATGGTATGGGATTATGTGAATAATGTTGTAATCATTCATGTAGAGGATTTGGTCAATCATAGGTGATCGAACTAAATTTGTGGAAGAGGTTTAAGGCCTCTGGTATTGAGCTTAACTAGAGTTGTACTTAGGCATGGGAGATGCTCTACTTGCAGTTCAATCTTCATTCCAAATTGTTGACCGATGTTAGCTATAGTCAGTGAGACTCCTTTTGTGATGAGAAGTGTTCTCTAGGTTGTTGGCCTTCCTACATGTGCAAGCCCCTTATTGTAATATTTATTCATCTGATCATTGGATAGATATTGTGGGTCTCTAATCTCACCGTGGTTTTTCCTCTTTGAGGTTTTCCACGTATAAATATGTGGCGTTATGGTGTTTATCTTTGTGGTTGCATTGTTTCTTATTGTTATACACTTTTATATTTACCGATTGCTGAGTTGTTGTATTAATAAGGTTAAATTTCTCCATTCCGGTAGAACACTGTGTAGACACCTAAAAGTAATTATTTTTAATTACTTTTAATTCCTCACATAATTAATTAATTAATTATGTTAATTCAAATTCTCCTCAATATTAATTAAATATAATTAATATTGTCACTATAGTATGTGACTGATTTATTTAATAAATCAATCCCTTTCTTTATTCTTCTAAAAGATTAAATCCTCACAAATCTTCCTCTTGGACTCAATTAGGCAGGCCCAGGCTTGAGATAGTGTGCAGAAATTGATCGGACATCGACGAATCGCTTCAAACTAGTAGAATATTCCAATACTGTTGTCATCGGGGTTTAAGCATTAAATAATCTCATATTGTTTCGATCGGTCTCAGATCCATATTGAATTCATTCAATCATGTTGGTCCAATATAATAGGTAAACTGTCAACCTCGGGATGTTAACTAGTTAGGTTAGCCACCCCCATCAATTACCTCTCATATTCAACTAGTTCAATAAATATGAAACCCTATTGAATGAGTGAACTATGAACGTGCTAGACCAAGCTATTGAATAAAAGAGCTTTCTCTACGTATGTGTACCATCTTATAAAGTAGCTATTCACATGTGCACATCTCTTGACCTTTCTAGTGAGTGAGCTATTCGTATCTCCCACCAACCTTGACCTGCACATCACAACCAATAATCACTAATTGATCTCCCTCGGATTGGTGTTTGAACTCTTGCCTATTCTTACCTCATCATTTATTTCTTTCTTTCGAATTTGAAAAGAAAAGAAAAGATCTTACTCCTCCAATTAATTAGTTAACCCACATGGTTCCTACAAACCATCTTCTTAATTCATCACTAACCAAATAAAGTCTTTTAGAAACTTCCTAAACTCACTTTACCTTATTCTTCTAATTTTTAATTCTCTCCACTCATTCTCTCTTAGTCAAATCCTCCTACAAATCCTAATCCCACCTAACATTTCCTCTAATCCCCCTCCTAATGAGTTGCTAATGGCTAATCATCATGGTTAGCCACGAAGTCAACCCCTTGTCCCTTCCATCCAACCACTAGCTTTTAATGCTCTTTTCCTAGGTGAATGTTAGATCTTCAAAATCTCACAATCCTCTAGGAATCTCCTCTCCCAAAGAATTTTTAATTCCTTCTTATTCCTCCAATCCCCATGATTATCCCTTTTTGGAGAATTTTAAATTCCTCCTCCCCATTCTTCAAGGAATGCCATATCCCTTGTTCCTCTCAAGGAACATTGGGAAGTCTTCCCAATGCACTTTTCTCTTCTCAAGGTACCTTGGGAAGTCTTCCCAATGTACCTTGAGGAGTGTGGAGACAAGAAATGTCTTTAAGGCATATCTCTTGGTCTCCACACCCTCTCTTGGGCCTTGTGGGAGCTCACAAGTAATCCTAGCCCTTCATCTTGAATCCATACTAGCCATCCATTTTTCCTCTCCTCTTCCTATAAATTGAGGATGGCATCCCTTCATTTTCATCTCCAAGTTTAGTAATCTTATGCTGTCCTTTTGAGCCCAGGAAATCATCTTGACAACCTTATCATGTTCAAATCATATCTCATCCACACTTGATCATCTCATCCTTATCATCTTCCAAATCCATTCCAGTTGTGCACAACATTGGAGAGCCATCCACATCAAGCAAGAAAGAGGAGCACATCAAGTGGAGCATCACCAAGGGGCACCTTCACTTCATCAAGCTCAGTCCGAGGGAGAGGTATAAGGTTTTGTGAGGTATATGCATCTTATTCACGTTTTCATGTGTTTTGGGGTTATGTCTTTGATTTCATATGATTATATGTTTGACTTGCATGTTTTCTAACTAAATCCACTTCACAAATTTTTTCTCCTCTTCATGTTGGCACGCCCGATGGGATCCACGTCCCTAAGAACTAATATTTTTTATGAGGTTTTGTGATTTGTGAGATGCAAGTTCCAGAATAGCGCGACTACAGAAAAAAAAAAACTTTGGCAGCTCTGTATTTCAGTGCAAGCGCTCTGTGCATTCTCCCATCTCCTCCTCATTCTTCTTCTTCTATCTATCTTTTGTTACTTTTCTGTTTCTATTTCAGCACGACAGCTCTGCGATTAGCGCGAGCATTTTTGTGAAAATTTGAATTCCTGTTATCTTCTTTATTTAATTTTAATAATCTGTCTGACCGCGGGAATTAATTAAAAATTTTGTTTCTGTGCGATCCTCATTTTTGTTTCTTTCTGTTCCTCTGTGATCCTCATTTTTGTAAAAATTCAAATTTGAAATTTTTAGGCGCTAACTGTGTTTTCGATTTTTAGCCACTTAGGCTTAATTAGGGGGATAAATTAATCAGTCTTGTGTTTGTGGAAAGTGTGAAAGTAGGAGAGTATGCTCATCTATCTAGACAATCAGAAACTGAGACCTTTGACACTTTTCTATCTGTTTAGTGTGACTGTCTACTATGTTATCTGCTCTATTTAATTTAGGAATTTTAAACAAAAAAAGAAAAAATTATTCTATTTTTTTCATCATATCTGCTTTAACTTCACTCCATTTTCCTCCAAACTTCATTAGATCCCCCGCATTGCCATTTTGCACATTTCCTTCCTTGGGGGCCTTATCCCAAAATCCACTTTTTGAAGCCCAAAATCCCACATTCCTCTATTTTTAGGGTTGGCCATAACTTCTTCCCCTTTTATCCAATCACCTCCAAATTTTCCTATATTGTCCATCTCCAACTTTTTCTTCTTTGTCCCTCTTGGACAAATTTTTCCATTCCTTCATCTCTCCTCCAAAATCCCCATTTCTTTGCTTGCTTATCCCTTGGAAAGTAGCAAAAACCTAGTCAAACACCATTTACCCATCAAATTTTCCTCCAAATCCACATTTGTCATTAGTAAAAAAGTTTTTATTTATGTTTTTCTACTTATTCCCAAAAATTCAAAAAAAATAATATTTTTGTCATTTTGTTGTCTTTTGCAGGATGCTTGTTGAAGACTCCATTTTTCAAACTACTAATGAAGTTGTTTTGCAGGTTGCCGAAGAAATCCGACCAAACATTGTGCATTTATTTAAACTAGGCACCTAGATATTAATTAAATTGGAATGAACCATTGTCTTATGTGTCTTTAAGAAAAACGTAAAGGTAGGAGAGTATGCTCTCGTCTTACTAGACGATTAGAAATCTAGACCCTCCAACCTTTTCTTGTTTGATTGTGTGTTTACCTCTAGCGGGCCTGCCCTCCCAACTTGCTCTTTGAGAAGGTAAGAGGGGAATGACCTAAGTGAGTACACCCAGACCTGGGGTTCCCAACTCACTATAAAAATAGGTCATTGACTAGGAAAGGGTCAATGGTTGGGGTTATATGAGAGTTCACTCTCACATTGGGTGCTTAGTAGGATCCTAGAGATCTCAATCACGCTTGTATGACTACTAAGTTCTTGGTTCTTCATTGGGCTATAGGCCTCAATTGCGCTTGTGCAACTTCGAAGGGTAGCTCCTAACAGGAAGACTTACTAAACACCTTGTTCATAGTGGCCAAAAACCTTCTAGTCATTGGTGCAGGAGGTCAGACCTTCGAAGCTGCCCATATTTTTACCACCCTTAGTAGAGACACAAAGCTTTCTATGAGGAGTTTTCATGGGAATTGATTCTTGGCTGTCTCGAGAAGTGAGTTTTGTGAAGGGGAGCCAGTGGGGTCAAGCATCTAAGTGTCCGCTCTGGGTAAGCGTAGCTAGGAAACTGATTGGGATCCAATGACTATTGTCCTTGCCAGCCTTAAGAATGTTATATATGAGCATAAGTGTCTTTGAGATAATATGCATTTGATCATTATGTTTGCTTTTTTTGATACATATTTGCCAAGAGAAGACTAAAAACACATCACTATCCCCAAACACTTTGCAAAAACACTTGTCAAGACACAAACAATTGTCCAAGTCATTACCCACACAAAGTCCAAAATTGTGTCAAAACTCCGTCTGTCCCATGTTTCATTTAAGCCCAAGAGAGAAGCTAAGAGCTCATCCTCTCCATCAACATTCAAGTTTGTCCTTTGAAACACCTACTATCGTCCAAATTAGGGTGGTTGTATCCCTGCATACAACTTGCCATTTGGATCGATCCTCCATTAAGTTATGTTCATGCCAAAGACAACCTAGTCATCAAGTTTCTTCTAAGACATCACTACCATACCTCCTCCATCAATCATCCTCAAATTTCCCAAGGACTTAGCACATCAAATCAATCTCCCTCCACTATCAAATCAATTATCAAAATTCAAATGCAATCATCCTCTAATCCAATTTAACCTCGCGTCAAGGTTACATGCCTTGTGAAATTCCATTTAGACCTACCTCATCATTAATCAATTGGCTCTCGTGCTTGAAGGGGAATCCTCTTCAAGTACCTTTTTCCTAATCCTTTTGAGTCGATCAAGACTCTTAAATCACATCTTTACTTTGCTTAGGGTCATTAGCCAACCCTTGGTATAAGAGAGGCTTTTTAATCATCAATCCAAGGTCTAAATTCTACACAACTTGGCCATCACCTTACTTGTGGTTGCATCCACCACCTAAAATCCTCATCCAAGGACTAAGGTGTCAAATCCTAATCAAATCTGGGCTCTAATCCAAGAACCATACCAATCAACAAAATCCCTTGTCATAAAAGACAAAATCCAAAATTCCACAAATATCTTGCTAAGTCCTTTCATCACAAATTTCCCCCTCCAAACTTTTCCAAGGTTATTCATGTATGGTCACAACTCGATCCCAAAAGAGAAAGATGGTTGAACAACAATATGGCATGCTAAAAATTAGTGCCCTATATGAAGATCCCACGCAAGATCCTAACATGGTTAGCCAAGATGAACTCTCTCCGGAAGTGCAAACTTTCCTAGCGGATTCTTATAACCAAGAGATGATGGAAAAGTTTATTCAACACAATCCCACTGCACTTCTAAAAACTCTCCTTGAAAATGGATCTCAACTTCCACCTGAATTTAATAGGTTCACTCTCACCCAACAACCACAAGGAGACCTCACTCCCACACAAAGTGTTGCACCTATTATTCAAACTCAATCAATCGTAGCCCCTTCAATCATCCAAGCTCAATCAATGCCACCTACGACACCTCCCATCGTGGTCTCCATCCCACCTTCCTCCTTACCATCTATACCACTATCAAATCCAATCTCATCTATTCTCTAACACACTTCTATACCACCTCCTTCCATTCAACCACATATTTCTATTCCACTAACTTCCCTTCCTGCCAACAATGTCACAAATTTCATCCAGGCCATACTCAATCTTGTCACAACAGTTTGCGGACCGCAACCAGCTATCACACAAATCCCTATGACATCAGTCTTCACATCCCACATTCCCGCCTCCTCATCATATCAATATATTGGTGGTGGTGCACCTTCTTGGCTCATCCAATTCTTGGGGCAAATGCAATTCATCATTATCAAAGTCCACAACAAGACCTCATCAAGGAAATTCAAGACATGAAAAATATCATCAAGGACATGAAAGAAAAGACTAATAAAAGAAAAACTTGCCCATTCGAAGAGTTTTTCCCTTGTCCTTATGACTCGTCTATATCAGTTGCAACCTACCCCCCAAGATTTGAGATCCCCAAATCCACCAAGTATGAAGGAAAAGGAGACCCCCGCGACCATGTCTGAGAATTCCACATCTTATGCCAAGAAGTCTCCTATAGTGACCTTTACCTTCGTAGACTCTTTCCCAAGAGTCTCATGGGAGATGCCTTGGCATGGTTCTCATATCTACCACGAGGTTCCATTGTCTCCTTTCTAGACTTGGTAGAAAAATTTGTGGCCCACTATGCTTACAACATGGTTAATGATGTTTCTATGATGGACCTATGCAATACAAAACAAAGGCTCGGAGAAACCTTTGCAAATTTCCTACAAAGATGGTGACATCTTATCAAGAAATTCTAGTGGGACATGCCAGAACAACATCAAATTGAACTATTTCAAAAGAACTTGGTACCTGAACTTTCGAGACCCTTAATATCCCAATGTATCAAATTCTTCCAAAAATTGACCAATAAGGGCCTCACCCTCGAATGTGTCTTGTTGGAGGAAGAAACCTTGAAACATTACCAGAAGTCAACAAAAAGTTCTCCCTCTTATCATAATGACAAGCCAAAATTTTGGTCTAAAAATGAAAACGTGGTCAATGATGGTGTAATTGATGCAAAGCGGGTCCAAACCATGGCTGCTCCCCCAAAATCCACTACCAATAATCATCAATTCAATAATCAAAACAATCAAAATCAATCCCAAAAACCTCACAACAATGTCTCAATCCAGGGATGACCACCCCGATCAAATAACTAGACTCCAAGAGACTTCACTCCTCTAGCTGAGCCTATTGAAATGGTGTTTCAAAAACTTGTCCAAGCAGGTGTAGTGGTTTTTCCAATCACTCACCCGTTTGACCCCAATCAACATAAACCAAGATGGTATAATGAAAATGAGTATTGTGAATACCATCGTATCAAGGGACATGATACACGAAAGTGTATGAAATTGAAGATCTACATACAAGATCTCATTGATAGAGGTGAGATTGAAGTAGCAAATGCAAAATCTAGTAATAACAATGACAAACTCAAAATGTACCAGGAACCCTTCCCGAAGCATGATAAAGGAAAAGGCTCATCATCTAATGCAATGGGTTATGACTACGCTAATCACATAATTGGCTTTGATTTTTTAGTAGGTCGCATTGAACCTACAAACACTCATGTCAATGTCATAACCATCCAAGCAATTAATCCTCCTTCTTCCCAAAGTAGACCAAATCCTGCTAGGATAGTCATTCAAGGTGCCATGCCTTCCACCTCCCATTTCCAGAATGACTACAATGTAACTACGCGCCAAGGTAAAATCACCATCCAAGGACTCCCTCCCCCGCCCATGTCTTCCACCTGCCGATATGACCTTCTAGACCAACTTGGGAAGATCCCTCCTCAGATATCCATTTTGGAACTTCTTAAAACTTCCCCAGTCCATAAAGAAATTTTGGAACAAGCCTTTCTTGAATCATGCGTTCTTGATAACATCAACACCACCCAATTCCAAGCCCTCATTGGAAACCTTGATGCTCAACAACACCATGTATTTACCTCCAAAGATGTGCCCGTAGATGAAGACCATAACAAACCTTTGCACATCGAAGCTCTTATCCACAAGCACAGGGTCAAATGTATCCTGATAGACGGTGGATCCGGGCTTAATCTATGTACATACAAATTAATAAAACAATTGGGACTTTCTAAGGACCTAGTAGACACATCAGGAAGGATCACAATAAAGGCATATGATGATGCAGAAAAAGTTTCAAAGGGCATGATCACCTTACCTCTTGAAGTGGGCCACATTACAGTTGAAACCCTTTGCCAAGTACTAGATCTTGATCTCCCCTAAAACATTCTCCTTGGTCGGCCATGGTGTGAGGCCCTACCCCGATTCAGTCTGACATTTTCAGTTATTTGCATATTGCGACTATTATGGATGCTTTATTTTATGCATTATGGACTTAGAACTTATATGATTCCATGATTTGGATCACGCTGACATATGTGATGTTTTATTTCATGCATGATGGTTATGAAACTTTAGATATGATTTCTAGAATAGAATTACATTATGATGGTGGATGTCATTATTGGAAATTTGCAGGATTTTATTTTGATGAAAGAAAAATGATGCATATTTATGAATGGTTCATTTTTGGGAAATTATGTTAATTGCATAGGTAAAATTGAATTTGAAAACAAATGAGATATTGAATTATTGATGCCTAATGTATGAGTGTTTGATTTGCAATAGAATCCATGTATTTGATTATGTATAATTGTGATTATTTCGAGTTACTAATGTGCTAATTGAGATGCACAGGAAAATTATCCATGTGACCATGGAATTTAATGGAGAACCAAGCCTAGACCAATGTGCGTTTGTTAAGCTGGGAGTTGTCTATTTGGAGAGACAACACCCCCCCCCCCCCTTGTAATGTATTTTATTTGTGATGTGTATAATGCTTGAGTGTAAAATTTAATTTATATGTAATTGTGTAATCCTTCAAGAGACCAATTTTCCATGTGTAATTTTTATATTGTATTTTTGTTGTGTCACTTGACACATGTGCTGATTAAGTGTCATTGATGTTGACTTGTCTCTTGGAGGGAGTTTTGTTCCTACCAAAGCTATTCAAAAACATGAGTGTGGTCCCAAATCTGCCTTGGGTAGGGAGTCTTGGGAGTGGTCAACTCAAAGCTTGACCCGTAGGTAAACTTCAGTGGGGTTTCCAAAGGGTTTAATGGACTCCTAGGGTAAGTTTTTAGGCTTTTCCAAAGGTCCAAAGGGTATACCTAAGGGTTAGGGGTGTTTTGAAACATGTGGCTTCTCCCATGTGACTATGAAGTCACTTCAAAAAGTGGTGTTTTCAAGATGCACGAAAATTGAACTTAGAAAGTTCTTCCTAGGATAGAGAACCTTCCCCTTAGGAGTTAAACTCTCTTCCCCATCCTCTTCCACCTTTTCCCTTTCCAATTTGAGTAATGTGCAAGAGTTTGGGAAGGGCAACCAATGGGAACTCACACCTCACCCAAGGGGTTGGGAAGTGTGTGAGAGGCCTTCTTAGGCAAGAATTTGCAAACTTAGTGAGTAATCACCCACTCTCCTTTCTTGGAGATTTTTCTTGTTTTGAAAAAAAATTAGTAGGAGTTTGGCATTTTTAGTGGAATTTTGGAGAAAGTTAGTGTGGGAATTGGGCAGCTCATCCCCAACTAAAGTTAGCAAACCTTTTGGCAGAATAAGGTTGGTTACTCCTTTCTTCCTCTTGTTATGTTGTAAATGTTAGTTTGTGTTGTTTTGTGAAAGAAAAGAGTTGTTTGTAAGAATGTGTATTATGAAGTTTTTATTGTTGAAGTTAAAAATGTGTAGTTTCTCTTCTTTGTATTTTGTTTGTGTTCTTATTGTTTTGGGAGTCTCCAAGATCTCCTACTCTTGGGAGGGTAGGAAGATCTTGGGGTGGAAGGAGTATGAAAGCCATGGGTGAGAGGCTCTCCTTGTGGAGAGTGTTCTCAAGGGTGTCCTTGGTGACCCTTGATGCATAGCCTTGTGTATGCATTTGGGGGTTATAAGGGGAGTAAATATGGCCTTGAGCCTTTTGGGGGGCATAAGGAATGAGGAAGTATTTTTGGTTGCATTTGTGTTGCCATGAGGTGGCTATGTTGTATTGTTTTGGCATGCATTCTCCCCATAGGTACTTGGTCCACTTCCACCCATGGAAGAGTCACCATGAAAGTGGTGAATGTGTAGCTTGGGAAGGGAAATTTGAATGTAAGTGTCTTCCTATGTTTGTGTAGAGTTTGCATGTTTGTAGCCCGTCTAGTGCTTGGTTCTCCAAGCTCGGGGGTGGCTTCTAGTAAGCCTAGGCTGGGAGGTGAGCTTCCCATGGTCAAATGTGTTTTATTGCAGGTTGCATGAGGAAGGGGAAAAGAAGAATTAAAGGGTTATGTTGCTGTCTGGTGTTGCAGAAAAAAATGTTTTAATAAAAAAAGAGAAAGAGAGCATGTATAGTATTTAGTTTCAAGAAAAAAAAAAAAATGTTGTATTATATTCAAGTTAGTATGTAGAGGAAAAAGCATTGCTGGGATTTCATCCCATTTGTAATAATGTTTATTTTGTATCCTTGTCTATTTGTATTTATATTTGTCAATGAAGACTCATGTGTTTCCCCTATTGGTAGTTTTGCAAAAGAAAATGAAATATATGATGTTTTCCAATTTTTTTGTTAGTTGCAAATGAAAGAAATAGTATATTAGATTGTATGAAAATTTTGTGTTTAACAAGGATGGAAAAGTAGATGCATTTTACTCTGCAAATAAATGAAACCATGTTGCTGTAAATTTAATAAAACAGTGTTTTATTTTCTGGTTAGTGCAGAAAAGAAATTTATTAAACAAGTTTATCCTTTGCAAAAAAAAATAGAACTTTTAGCTTTTAATGTTATCATTTTGTTACAAAAATAGAATACAGATCTAGAAATCCCCTTGAAATGTATTTTTGTTGTTTACAAATTAAGATTAATCACAATAGGGCAGCCTATTTGGGGTTATAAAAAAAATAAAAAAATAATAAATGAGTAAATGGTAGCACAAAAGAAATATTTATAAATGTGCTTAGCTCTTGAATGTTATTTGAAGGCTCTGTTTCAAAAATTTAATGTATACATTTGCAGACCTGGTAATTACTTCATTATACAAAAAATATATTCAGTCTGATAATATTAACTTACAGAAAAAAAGAAGAGATCTGAAAAAACACAAATCATTCAAAAAAAACATATATCTGCTCATATATATATATATATATAAATACATATACATATTTATATATATATATATATACACTCATATATATATATATATGTATATATATTTTAAATAAAAAAAAAATCTGCCAGAACTGAGACATTGAAACCATATTCCCTTAACCCTCTGCACACACACACACACACACACACACATATATATATATATATATATATATATATATATATATATATATATATCGGCATTTATATTTTAAAGAAAAACATGTTTAAACCACATCAAGTGCCGAGGGTTTTTAACCCGTTTTGAACTCTGCAAAAAAAACGCATTTAAGCAAAAAAAAAAAAAAATATTACTAAACCCCAACAAGCGGTGCACCTCGCGTAGAAGTAGGCGCAGGGCGTGTAGCGGGGGCCGCGGCCCGGCGGCGGCGGCGGCCGCAGCCTGCGGCACCCGCAGACCGCGGGCGGCGACGCCCGCAGCCTGCGGGCGGCGCCGTCCGCGGCCGGCGGCGGTGCCGCGCTGCATGGTTACCCCGCGCTCCGCCTTCGTAGACCCTCACGCTGTGTCATAAAATAAAAGAAACGCAAACGCCACGCAAAATGAAAGGAAATCAAGACCTCGTTCCAGCCAAGCTCGTAGGTAGTAAAGGAGGGAGGGGTGGCTAGGGTTCGGCCCTGCGCGCCCCTCCCGCGGCCGACCCTGCATACACACCCACGCACAGGGTTAGAGGTAAAAGAAAGTATTAAGGAACTCAATACACACACGGCACAAAAAAGAAGAGAGAATGCTTCCAAACTCGCCCTAACCCTAGTTCGGGTTAGGGCAACACAAAACTCATGGACTTTTAAATGGGTATGTATTTGGTGGAGAAAGATTATTTAAAAAGGGTGGTTTAATATTAGAATAAAAAAAGCCCCACTCCCCTTAGGAATACATTCATAGTTGGATAGTTAAAAGAACAACTATATATATATATAAATAAATATATATATATATATATATATAAATATGTATATATATATATAAATATATATATATATATATATATATATATATATATATATATATATATATATATATATATATATATATATATAAAAGAAGATTTATTTATGTATTTACTTGTAAAAGAATGTAGGAAATTTGTTTTGGATGTTTATTGTTTTTTTTTTTGAGCAAATATAGAAGAAATTTATAAGAGGGATTTTAATAATTAGAATTAAGAAATAAAGGGGTGTCAACACAAAGATTTTTGTAGGGCCATGAGGCCCAAATTTAGTGAATGATTATAACGTGTTTTTAAACTATGGGGGTCTAAATTAAATAAAGTATATTATTCCAAGAGGATTTAATTTTAGTAAAGTGATTTTAGACTATGGGGGCGTCAATTAATTAAGGTGTTTTAAATTACCAGGATAATTAAATTAGGAATCTTGGTGGATTAAGATAGATAAATAAGGTAAATTTTTAAAGAGTATATGGTCGAGATTAATTCGCCATTTTGGGATATTAATTATTTATTAATGAAGCTTAGTGAATTTCCGTTTTGGGAGAAATTTTAGTTCATTGATAACTTAGTTACCCTCTCTTCCTAAATTGGATTTAATTACCTGATTGACTCAAACAGAGTTATGACCTAACCCAAAATGCATTATTTATTTAAGTTGATCGCACTTAGTTGATTATTTTAGTAAGTAAGTCACTAATTAGTAAGTATTTTAACAAAAAAAAATAAAATTTCCGTTTGTGCCCAAAAGTTGGGCATGACATTTTGGTATCAGAGCAAGGTTGCCAACACTAGGGAACCTTACTCCATTACGTTTCGCTCTAATTATTTAATTGAATTGTATTTAATTTTATTTTTTATTTTAGCTAAAATATTTTCTCCTAAAATAGTTATTTATTTCGTTTTATTTTATTTTCTTAATAAGGATGCCTCCAACTACGCGACAAGCTCGCAAACGTGGTAGAGGCCCTAGGCGTGCACGCATGGCACGCGAAGAGGTCATTGGGGAGGAATCGGTTCAGGAAGTGGACCCAGCAGCTCCTCCCGAGCAATCAGTTGACCCAAACCGAGACATCTTGGTAGCTCTTCAGAACCTGATTGGATTAGTACAGGATAGGCTTCCAGCAGTAGACCATAATGTTGAAAACCAGAACTCAGGAAGTCATAGAATAGTAGAACGGGAACGGAGTAGGATTCCACCTCCTAATCCCGTAGAGAGTCAGGCTGTGCATGAGCCCGAACCTATTCACCTACCAGCACCACCTCCAGCCGTAGCACCAGTGTATATTGAGAGGGCTCGTCGGGATCCAGGGGATCTAATCAGAGAGGTTATGCGTCTTTAGCCACCATCATTTGGGGGATCTACCGATGGGGTAGAGGCAGAGGCATGGCTATTAAGCCTGGATAGGTGCTTTGCATTGCGCTCTTATGAGAGCAATCTAAAAGCACGTGCAGCGGTCCACCTATTGCGAGGAACAGCCTCCACATGGTGGAGACAGGAAGAATATAAGTGTGGCTTAGAGATAGAGACCCTCACTTGGGAGATTTTTACAGAGAGATTCAGGGAGAGGTATCTATCAGAGTATTTCAGACAGCGTAGGGTGGATGAGTTTCATGACCTCCAGCAGAAGGGTATGTCAGTGACACAGTACGAGAACAAGTTCTTTGAACTATTACCTTATGTAGACTACCTGAAAGATGAAAAGCTTCTCGTCAACCGATTTATCAGAGGATTGAATTCCGGCATAGCAGGACCAGTGAGAATGGCCGCTCCAGGGAGCCTCCAGGTTGCCGTGGAGAAGGCTTTGATAGCCGAGGAGATTCAGGCCAGACCACATGACTTGAAGGATTGGTTTCAGAACCGTAACCCTTCACCACAGACATATGGGTTTCAGAAACCCCATTGGAAAGGTAACAACAGGCACTCATCGGGGTTCTCCAAACCCCCTCCTCCGTAGCAGTCACAGCAAAACCAGAGGCAAAAGCCTCCGCAGAATCAGCAGGGCACAAAGCCCAAGCAGTGGCAGTCACAGGGTCAGAGGCGAGATCAGAAATCTCAGGCTCCTTACACACCTCTGGCTAGGACTCAGCAGTCCTCTAGAGGTGGGTATAGTGGTTCTAGTAGGATAGGGGGACAGTCTTTCTCTAGACCACAGGGAGTACAGTTTCAGGCACGAGGCCCTTGCTTCACATGTGGAGCCATGGGACACATAGCGAGAGAGTGCCCTCAGGGTCAGATGACAGGGAATCAGAGGATGGCAGCATCAGAGCCGACAGCAAGGAACATGGGCAAGTCCCACAGAGTCTTTGTAGCGGTTGACAACTGCCAGGCAAAGCATCAAGCCACGGTTATTGAGGTAGCAGTGTATCTATATTATTTGATTCAGGAGCTACTGATTCTTTTATATCTCCATTGGTAGTGGAGCGTTGCGGGCTAGTGGCAACTAGGCAAGAGGTCAGTTGGGAAGTGGAATTAGCTTTAGGGGCTAGAGTGTCAGTGGAATCAGAGGTTAAGGGATGTCAGCTTCAGATTGGTAATATCACCACCTTAGTAGACCTTAGAGTTACACCACTTGGATCATATGGCGTCGTACTTGGCATGGATTGGCTTTATGCCCACAGAGCCAAGATGGATTGTCGCCTGAAAAGGATCGAGTGTGAGGATGATCATGGCTCTCCTATAGTGATCATTGGAATTCAGAGACCCGTGTCTCTTCGAATGATCTCCACCATGCAGCTTAGGCGGAGCATGCGAAAGGGATGTCAGTTATTTGCCATCACCATTAGTGATAGAGAAGAAGAGGAGGAAAAAGAACCATCTATTGATGACCATCCTATCCTTAGAGAATTTGCAGATGTATTTCCTTCAGAGTTACCTGGTATGCCGCCCCGTAGAGAGATTGATTTTCATATAGACCTTGTTCTAGGAGCCGAACCAATCTCAAGAGCACCATATAGAATGACTACAAATGAGCTTAATGAGCTCAAGATTCAGCTTGAGGAACTCCTAGAGAAGGGCCACATTCACCCTAGTGTATCCCCTTGGGGTGCACCAGTCATCTTCGTGAAGAAGAAAGATGGATCTCTCCGATTATGCATGGACTACCGTCAGTTGAACAAAGTAACCATCAAGAATCGTTATCCATTGCCCAGGATCGATGATTTGTTTGACCAATTTCAAGGTGCCAAAGTATTTTCCAAGATTGATCTAAAATCAGGGTACCATCAGTTGAGAATAGTGGAAAGTGATATCCACAAGACCGCATTTCGCACCAGATATGGCCACTATGAGTTCACCGTGGTTCCATTCGGTCTTACGAATGCTCCAGCAGTCTTTATGAGTCTCATGAATGGAGTGTTCCGTACATTCCTTGACCGCTTTGTGATTGTGTTTCTTGACGACATTTTGATATATTCACGGAATGAGGAGGAACATGAGGAGCACTTGAGACAGGTTTTGCAGTGTTTGAGGGAAAATCAGTTGTATGGTAGTTTGTCGAAGTGTGCTTTCTTTAAAACTGAGATCAAGTACCTTGGTCATGTTATATCCGGTGATGGGATCTCAGTAGACCCATCAAAGATCAGAGCCATTATGGATTGGCCAGCACCTACCAGTGTGACAGAGGTCAGGAGCTAAATGGGCTTAGCAGGTTATTACCGACGTTTTGTTGAGGGATTCTCTAGAATTGCCCATCCTATCACTTCTCTTCAGTGCAAAGGGAAGAAGTTTGAGTGGACGGAGAAGTGTGAGAAGGCCTTTCAGGAACTTAAAAAGGCACTTACTACCGCACCTATCCTTGTAGTACCAGATCCATCAGCTGATTTCATGGTTTGCACAGATGCTTCCCTAGATGGTTTAGGAGCAGTACTTATGTAGAATGGCAGAGCTATAGCTTTTGAGTTTAGGAAACTCAAGACTCACGAGCTTAATTACCCTACTCATGACCTTGAGCTTGCAGCCGTAGTGCATGCACTCGTGATATGGAGACATTTCCTTTTGGGTCATCATTTTGAGTTGCACTCAGACCATCAGAGCCTTCAGTACATATTTACTCAGCCAAATCTTAATGCATGACAGAGGAGATGGATGGAATTCTTGTGTGAGTATGATTTTGACGTTCACTACATCAAAGGGAAAGAAAATGTAGTTGCAGATGCTTTGAGTAGGAGACGTCACGAGGTATTCACCATGTCTATGAGCATGGATTTGAGAGATCGGATCATGCAGCGACTACCAGAGGACAGATGGTATTTAGAGGTTTGCGAGGCTATTCGATCTCAGGAAACTTTGGAAGGGAAATATGTGGATTATTCCTTAGAGCCCGATGGTTTATTACGCCATAGAGGGTGCATCTATGTACCTTCTTCCAGGGGATTGTGAGAGTTCATTATCACAGAGGCACATAGAGCTCCTTATGCAGCGCATCCCAGTGTCAAGAAGTTGCATGCAGACTTGAGAGAACTATATCATTGGCCAGGAATGCGACAGCTTATTGCCGAGTTGGTAGCCCGATGTTTTGAGTGTCAGAGAGTCAAGGCGGAGCACAGCCATCCAGGTGGGTTGCTCTAATCTCATGCTATACCAGAGTGGAAGTGGGACACTATATCTATGGATTTCATCATTGGTCTCCCTATGTCATCTCGCCACCATGATGCCATCTTGGTGACGGTTGACAAGTTGACCAAAGTGGCTCACTTTTCACCAGTTCGTACCACTTTCACAGCACCAGCAGTAGCACAGGTGTTTTTGCGAGACATTGTCAGACTTCATGGTGTTCCACGTAAGATCATTTCCGACAGGGATTCCCTCTTCACTTCCTCTTTTTGGAAGACGTTACAGGCAGCTATGGGTACCAAGCTCAATTTCAGTACAGCCTATCATCCGGAGATGGATGGCCAGACAGAGAGAGTTAATCAGGTGTTAGAGGATATGCTTCGCATGTATGTCATGGATCACCAGACCAGATGGGAGGAATATCTTCCCTTGGTGGAGTTTGCCTATAACAATGGGCATCACACGTCCTTGGGGATGCCACCCTATCAGGCATTATATGGCAGACCTTGTAGGACACCATTGAGTTGGGACCGCATAGAGGACAGAGTTGCTATTGGTCCAGAGATAGTTCGGGATATGGAACAGCAGGTGGATTTGATTAGGCAGCGTCTTAGAGAGGCACAGGATAGATAGAAGAAATATGTAGATGCAAAGAGGGTTGATCATAGCTACTCAGTTGGAGATAGAGTCTTCTTGAGAGTGCGACCGCATAAGAGTCCAATCCGTTATGGAAAGGGTTCTAAGCTTGCACCTCGATTTGTAGGACCATTTGAGATCCTTGAGAGGATAGGGCCAGTTGCCTACCGTCTAGCATTGCCACCTAGCCTGTCACGCATCCACGATGTGTTTCATGTTTCAGTTTTGAGGAAGTATATCTATGATGAGTCTCATATTCTAGATTGGGATGCCTTGCAGGTGGAGTCGGACGGGCAGCTAGCTTTGGAGCCCATTCACATTTTGGCACGCCGGACGCTGAGCCTTCGAGGGCGAGAGCTGGACCAGGTTAGGGTCCAGTGGGATTGCTATGATGAGGTCACAGCCTCATGGGAGGATGCAGCACTTATGAGATCATAGTACCCCCACCTTTTTGATGAACTCCAGGAGGAAGTTCATGCCTAGAGGGGGAGGGTGTGAGGCCCTACCCCGATTCAGTCTGACATTTTCAGTTATTTGCATATTGCGACTATTATGGATGCTTTATTTTATGCATTATGGACTTAGAACTTATATGATTCCATGATTTGGATCACGCTGACATATGTGATGTTTTATTTCATGCATGATGGTTATGAAACTTTAGATATGATTTCTAGAATAGAATTACATTATGATGGTGGATGTCATTATTGGAAATTTGCAGGATTTTATTTTGATGAAAGAAAAATGATGCATATTTATGAATGGTTCATTTTTGGGAAATTATGTTAATTGCATAGGTAAAATTGAATTTGAAAACAAATGAGATATTGACTTATTGATGCCTAATGTATGAGTGTTTGATTTGCAATGGAATCCATGTATTTGATTATGTATAATTGTGATTATTTCGAGTTACTAATGTGTTAATTGAGATGCGCAGGAAAATTATCCATGTGACCATGGAATTTAATGGAGAACCAAGCCTAGACCAATGTGCGTTTGTTAAGCCGGGAGTTGTCTATTTGGAGAGACAACACCCCCCCCCCCCCCCTTGTAATGTATTTTATTTGTGATGTGTATAATGCTTGAGTGTAAAATTTAATTTATATGTAATTGTGTAATCCTTCAAGAGACCAATTTTCCATGTGTAATTTTTATATTGTATTTTTGTTGTGTCACTTGACACATGTGCTGATTAAGTGTCATTGATGTTGACTTGTCTCTTGGAGGGAGTTTTGTTCCTACCAAATCTATTCAAAAACATGAGTGTGGTCCCAAATCTGCCTTGGGTAGGGAGTCTTGGGAGTGGTCAACTCAAAGCTTGACCCGTAGGTAAACTTCAGTGGGGTTTCCAAAGGGTTTAATGGACTCCTAGGGTAAGTTTTTAGGCTTTTCCAAAGGTCCAAAGGGTATACCTAAGGGTTAGGGGTGTTTTGAAACATGTGGCTTCTCCCATGTGACTATGAAGTCACTTCAAAAAGTGGTGTTTTCAAGATGCACGAAAATTGAACTTAGAAAGTTCTTCCTAGGATAGAGAACCTTCCCCTTAGGAGTTAAACTCTCTTCCCCATCCTCTTCCACCTTTTCCCTTTCCAATTTGAGTAATGTGCAAGAGTTTGGGAAGGGCAACCAATGGGAACTCACACCTCACCCAAGGGGTTGGGAAGTGTGTGAGAGGCCTTCTTAGGCAAGAATTTGCAAACTTAGTGAGTAATCACCCACTCTCCTTTCTTGGAGATTTTGCTTGTTTTGAAAAAAAATTAGTAGGAGTTTGGCATTTTTAGTGGAATTTTGGAGAAAGTTAGTGTGGGAATTGGGCAGCTCATCCCCAACTAAAGTTAGCAAACCTTTTGGCAGAACAAGGTTGGTTACTCCTTTCTTCCTCTTGTTATGTTGTAAATGTTAGTTTGTGTTGTTTTGTGAAAGAAAAGAGTTGTTTGTAAGAATGTGTATTATGAAGTTTTTATTGTTAAAGTTAAAAATGTGTAGTTTCTCTTCTTTGTATTTTGTTTCTGTTCTTATTGTTTTGGGAGTGTCCAAGATCTCCTACTCTTGGGTGGGTAGGAAGATCTTGGGGTGGAAGGAGTATGACAGCCATGGGTGAGAGGCTCTCCTTGTGGAGAGTGTTCTCAAGGGTGTCCTTGGTGACCCTTGATGCATAGCCTTGTGTATGCATTTGGGGGTCATAAGGGGAGTAAATATGGCCTTGAGCCTTTTGGGGGGCATAAGGAATGAGGAAGTATTTTTGGTTGCATTTGTGTTGCCATGAGGTGGCTATGTTGTATTGTTTTGGCATGCATTCTCCCCATAGGTACTTGGTCCACTTCCACCCATGGAAGAGTCACCATGAAAGTGGTGAATGTGTAGCTTGGGAAGGGAAATTTGAATGTAAGTGTCTTCCTATGTTTGTGTAGAGTTTGCATGTTTGTAGCCCGTCTAGTGCTTGGTTCTCCAAGCTCGGGGGTGGCTTCTAGTAAGCCTAGGCTGGGAGGTGAGCTTCCCATGGTCAAATGTGTTTTATTGCAGGTTGCATGAGGAAGGGGAAAAGAAGAATTAAAGGGTTATGTTTCTGTCTGGTGTTGCAGAAAAAAATGTTTTAATAAAAAAAGAGAAAGAGAGCATGTATAGTATTTACTTTCAAGAAAAAAAAAAAAAAATGTGTATTATATTCAAGTTAGTATGTAGAGGAAAAAGCATTGCTGGGATTTCATCCCATTTGTAATAATGTTTATTTTGTATCCTTGTCTATTTGTATTTATATTTGTCAATGAAGACTCATGTGTTTCCACTATTGGTAGTTTTGCAAAAGAAAATGTAATATATGATGTTTTCCAATTTTTTTGTTAGTTGCAAATGAAAGAAATAGTATATTAGATTGTATGAAAATTTTGTGTTTAACAAGGATGGAAAAGTAGATGCATTTTACTCTGCAAATAAATGAAACCATGTTGCTGTAAATTTAATAAAACAGTCTTTTATTTTCTGGTTAGTGCAGAAAACAAATTTATTAAACAAGTTTATCCTTTGCAAAAAAAAATAGAACTTTTAGCTTTTAATGTTATCATTTTGTTACAAAAATAGAATACAGATCTAGAAATCCCCTTGAAATGTATTTTTGTTGTTTACAAATTAAGATTAATCACAATAGGGCAGCCTATTTGGGGTTATAAAAAAAAAAAAAAAGTAATAAATGAGTAAATGGTAGCACAAAAGAAATATTTATAAATGTGCTTAGCTCTTGAATGTTATTTGAAGGCTCTGTTTCAAAAATTTAATGTATACATTTGCAGACCTGGTAATTACTTCATTATACAAAAAATATATTCAGTCTGATAATATTAACTTACAGAAAAAAAGAAGAGATCTGAAAAAAAACATATATCTGCTCATATATATATATATATATATAAATGCATATATATATACACTCATATATATATATATATATATATATATATATGTATATATATTTTAAATAAAAAAAAAATCTGCCAAAACTGAGACATTGAAACCATATTCCCTTAACCCTCTGCACACACACACACACACACACACACACACACACACACACACATATATATATATATATATATATCGGCATTTATATTTTAAAGAAAAACATGTTTAAACCACATCAAGTGCCGAGGGTTTTTAACCCGTTTTGAACTCTGCAAAAAAAAACGCGTTTAAACAAAAAAAAACAAAATATTACTAAACCCCAACAAGCGGTGCACCTCGCGTAGAAGTAGGCGCAGGGCGTGTAGCGGGGGCCACGGCCCGGGGGCGGTGGCGGCCGTAGCCTGCGGCACCCGCAGACCGCGGGCGGCGACGCCCGCAGCCTGCGGGGGCCGCAGCCTGCGGGCAGCACCGTCCGCGGCCAGCGGCGGTGCCGCGCTGCGTGGTTACCCCGCGCTCCGCCTCCGTAGACCCTCACGCTGTGTCATAAAATAAAAGAAACGCAAACGCCACGCAAAATGAAAGGAAATCAAGACCCCGTTCCAGCCAAGCTCGCAGGTAGTAAAGGAGGGGGGGTGGCTAGGGTTCGTCCCTGCACGCCCCTCCCGCGGCCGACCCTGCATACACACCCATGCACAGGGTTAGAGGTAAAAGAAAGTATTAAGGAACTCAATACACACACGACACAAAAAAGAAGAGAGAATGCTTCCAAACTCGCCCTAACCCTAGTTCGGGTTAGGGCAACACAAAACTCATGGACTTTTAAATGGGTATGTATTTGGTGTAGAAAGATTATTTAAAAAGGGTGGTTTAATATTAGAATAAAAAAAGCCCCACTCCCCTTAGAAATACATTCATAGTTGGATAGTTAAAAGAACAACTATATATATATATATAAATAAATATATATATATATATTTATATATATATATATATATATATATATATATATATATATATATATATATATATATAAAAGAAGATTTATTTATGTATTTACTTGTAAAAGAATGTAGGAAATTTGTTTTGGATGTTTATTGTTTTTTTTTCTGAGCAAATATAGAAGAAATTTATAAGAGGGATTTTAATAATTAGAATTAAGAAATAAAGGGGTGTCAACACAAAGATTTTTGTAGGGCCATGAGGGCCAAATTTAGTGAATGATTATAACGTGTTTTTAAACTATGGGGGTCTAAATTAAATAAAGTATATTATTCCAAGAGGATTTAATTTTAGTAAAGTGATTTTAGACTATGGGGGCGTCAATTAATTAAGGTGTTTTAAATTACCAGGATAATTAAATTAGGAATCCTGGTGGATTAAGATAGATAAATAAGGTAAATTTTTAAAGAGTATATGGTCGAGATTAATTCACCATTTTGGGATATTAATTATTTATTAATGAAGCTTAGTGAATTTCCGTTTTGGGAGAAATTTTAGTTCATTGATAACTTAGTTACCCTCTCTTCCTAAATTGGATTTAATTACCTGATTGACTCAAACAGAGTTATGACCTAACCCAAAATGCATTATTTATTTAAGTTGATCGCACTTAGTTGATTATTTTACTAAGTAGGTCACTAATTAGTAAGTATTTTAACAAAAAAAAAAAAATTTCCGTTCGTGCCCAAAAGTTGGGCATGAAACATGGATTCACTCCTTGAAGGCTGTACCCTCCACCTATCACCAATGCATCAAATTCCCCTTCAATGGAAAATAGATAACTATCAAAAGTGATCCACAACCCTTCTAGTATTGCAAACTCCTAGAGGAAAACCATCCATATCATTGCCCATTAAATAGACCCTTGCCAACACCTCCATCTGACACATCAAATGTTGCCTCCACATCATCCCAACAAGATAATCAAATCAAGATCTTGGACAATGGATATGGAGAATACAAATTGGAGGACATCTTATTAATAGGCAACCTCCCTCTCTCTCCTAAGTTATTTGGCAAACCAAAAGAGCTTAAAAAGGACCCAAAACCAGTCATGTAATGCCAAAATACCACCTTCTAGCAATGGGGCCCACTTAATGAGGAGAGCCTTGAAGAAGATGTCTCTTCCTAGTTGTACCAGGAAGAGGATGATGATCTAGCAAGAATATCCAAAAAAATGTACCCAAAAGCATCTGCCATAGTTGAAAGAATGGGTTACAAAGGACATGACCTGGGACCAGAGGAGAAAGGAAGAAAAGCACCCATAAATACTATCTCCTATAGATACAACAGAGGCATGGGGTACACCCTGGTGCCTAAGATTACTATTGGAGGTGCCCCTTCTAGTCCTTCTTCAGATATCGAAAGCGTTGATGAAGAGGAATTCCACGAAATGCCTTATGAATACGAGAAATATATCCTCTTTGACACTTACATCAATACCATCACCCCCGTAACCCCTTCTACTTCACACGAGCTACATCTTGTCCATCCTGAACTCATTGACTGGGGCCAACAAGACAAACCCACTTTAGATATCTGCGTCGACGATAATGCTCTCATTTCTCTCTTGATAGCACGAAAACTAGAAGATTGTAACAGAATCAAGGGTATTCAACTACATGAAAAGGGATACTTTGGTAGTCAGGTCAATTCCCTTAGCCACAAAAAAGATAATAAAAGGAAAAGACATGATTCCCTAGGTGAAAACCTCCCCGAGGCACCTTTGGATAAACAAAAAATAAAAATAAAGGGCGTATCTGAAAGTGAAAACTTGGAAAAGGCACTTGACAATGAGGGACTTGACCTCCTTACCATTGGTTACCTTCTGCAGGAAAAATCAAATTTGCTGATAGAAGAAACAAACAAAATCAACATGGGTACCAAAGTCATTCTGAAAAATGTGCTCATTGCCAAATCTCTCACAAAAATAGAGAAACAAGACTTCATCAAATTCCTTACAAAGGTAAAAATTAATTTTGCATGGTCCTATGCTGATATGCCAGGGTTGGATCCTGCCTTGGTGGTACACAATCTTGCTGTCCACCTAGATGCAAAACCTATAAAACAAAAACTACGCAAAATGCACTTGCATATTGCTCTCCTGGTCAAGGCAGAACTCCAAAAGATGTTAGATGTAGAATTCATCAAACCCATAGACTACGTTGAATGGGTCTCTAACTTTGTACCTGTCGGCAAACCTGCCAAGGGCATCCACATCTGCACAAATTTCTAAGATCTAAATAGAGCCTGTCCTAAAGATAATTTCCTGCTCCCCAATATAGACATTATTGTGGACCTTACAGTAGGACATGAAATGCTATCGCTAATGGATGGGTTTTCCGAATACAACCAAATCAAGATAGCAGATGAGGATCAGCATAAAACCACATTCACAACACCATGGGGTACTTTTTGTTATCGGGTCATGCCTTTTAGTCTCAAAAATGCTGGAGCTACATACCAACATGCCATCACAACAATTTTTCATGACCTCTTACATAAAACTATGGAGGACTATGTGGATGATCTGCTAGGCGAATATAAAACAAGACAAGAACACATTCCCATTCTAAAGCAGATCTTTGAAAGATTAGAAAAATACAAACTACGCCTGAATCCCAAAAAGTGTATGTTTGGAGTCACATCGGGAAAATTATTAGGATTCATTATTTCCTGCAGAGGCATCGAGGTCGATCCTACAAAAGTAAAAGCTATCATGGAAATGCCTCCACCAAAACTCTCAAACAACTGCGCAGTCTCTAGGGAAAACTCCAATCTGTTAGACATTTTATTTCACAACTAGCAGATAAGTGTCGTCCATTTGCACACCTCCTATGCAAGGACATGAAATTCAAATGGGATTGCGTATGCCAAAAGGCCTTTGAGAAACTAAAAGAATATCTAGCATCACCTATAGTGTTGATGCTTCCTACTCCTAGAAAACCCCTTATTTTGTATATATGTGCTATTGCAGTGGCATTGGGGGCATTATTGGCACAGACAGATGACCAAGGGAAAGAACATGCCATTTACTACATCAGTTAAACACTAGTAGGATATGAATTCAATTATACCCGCATTGAAAGAGAATGTTTGGCATTAGTGTTCACCACATAGAAACTATGACACTATATTCTAAACAACCAAACAAAATTAATTGCTAAAATTGATCCACTTAAATATCTCCTATCAAAAGCTGCTCTCATTGGTAGAACTACCAAATGGGTCATGCTCCTAAGTGAGTTTGATATCGAATGTGTGGACAGAAAGGCAATCAAGGGACAAGTCATTATAGATTAGTTGGCTGAAGTTCCACTTCCAAGTGACCATCCTATTCTCATAGAATTACCAGATGAGTTCATTATGACTGTTTCCACATCCTCCACATGGCAATTATACTTTGATGGCTCCTGCACCCAAAATAGATCGGGGGTAGGAATAATATTGGTCACACCTCAAGGAGATGGCATCCCCAAATCATACAAGATAGCCTTTGCAGTACCAACAATATAGAAGAATGCGAAGCACTCATCATAGGTCTGTGCTTGGCTATCCACTGGAAAATAAAGGAATTACAAGTCAATAATGAATACCAAACAAAAGATGATAAACTCCTTCCCTACTGTACCATGGTTGAAGATCTTAAGCAACATTTCACGACAATCAAGTTTGATCAAATCCCATAAACAAATAACAGGGTTGTAGATGCAATGGCCACCATTGGCTCCCTCCTTCAAATGCTAGCACACAGTCGGAAGTGTGAGTTCTTGGTCAAACAATTATTTATACCAGCATATGACCTACCAGAGTCTGAAATGGTGTGTGTTCTCGTTGGTCCCAAGTCTCCTTGGTACCAAAAAACCTTTGGTTTCCTCAAAGACAACACCATTCCCCCACATCTCACAAAAACCCAACAACAAACCTTCATCCATCGATGTGCTTGTTACACCACCCTTAGAGACACCCTATTCAGAAGGCATTTTGATGGTTCCCTCCTAAGATGTTTAGATAAACAAGAAGGATAATAGGCACTAGGAAAAGTACATGAGGGCATCCGTGAGGCACACTCAAGTGGGCTCACATTGGCTAAAAAACTTTTGAGAACATGATACTATTGGCCTAAAATGGAAGAAGATACATACAACTATGCGAAGAAATGCATCCCTTGCCAGCAACATGGTGACAAGATTCATGCACCATCACAAGAATTGAAGCCATTTATTATACCCTGGCCCTTCTCACAGTGGAGGCTCGATCCCATTGGGAAAATCCACCCTTCATCCTCCAATGGACATAAGCTCATTATAACCACCACTGAGTATTTCACCAAGTGGGTAGAGGCTATCCCTCTTACTTTTACCACTGGTAAGTAGATATCCAAATTCATCCTGAATTACCTGATATGCTGATATGGCATTCCAGAAGTTATTATCACAGATAATGGCAAACAATTTAAAAACCAGGATGTCAAAGAACTTTGCCAAAAATTCAACATCCAACATCACTTCTCCACCCTATATTATCCCCAAGGCAACGACCAAGTTGAGGCTTCTAATAAAACCTTAATCAAAATCCTCTAAAAGATAGTCAATGAAGCTGGCCGTGATTGGCACCTCCAACTCCATCCCACTTTGTGGGCCTACCAAACCTCCATCCGCAGCCCCACAGGTGCAACCCCTTATTCCCTAGTCTTTGGCTCCAAAGCCATCCTTCCCCTTGAGATCAAGATCCCCTCTCTAAGGGTATCGCTGCAAGACATCCTGCCAGAGGAAGAATATAAAATTGCCTGCTTACAAGAGCTAGAATTGTTAGATGAAAGGTGCCTCAAGGCCTTGAACCATCTCCAAGTATATCAGAACCACTTGCGTATGAGTTATCACAAAAAATTCAGAACCGAAGAATTCCAAGTTGGTGATCTTGTCCTCATGGAGAATCAGAAAAATCTACAAGAAAGAGAAAAGAAAGGCAAGTTTGAGCCTAATTAGCTTGGACCATATGTAATCATAGAAAAATATGGATCAAGAGCTTATCAGTTGGCTACTCTTGAAGGTGATCCTTTGGATGATCCAATGAATATCATGCACCTCAAAAAGTCTTAAATTGTCAAAAAAAAATCAAGAAAAAAATAAAAAATAAAAATAAAAAAATGAGAAAAAGATCTTGAAAAAATCATCACTTTGGTGAAAACTTGGCAAACAGGCCCTTTATGACACAAAAAAATAAAAAAAGAAAGACAAAGAAAGAAAAACAATTCGTCCAATAGTGAAAATCACTTGGTGGCGCTACGGACAAGTACCTTGGTGAAAACCTCTGTGCAGGCGCTAAGGTAAATAACTGGATCCACTGTCTATCATGTCGATACTACAAATCATCTACCATCCAACCCACCCATGCACAACATTCCATCTTTTCTGCCTCCCAATAAAATATGTGTATGATGATGAGTCTTCGCCTGAGTCATGAACAAGGAATGTCCCATTAAAACTGAGCTTTTATGCCTCTGTGTAAGCTTCAAGAAGTCTTGAGAAACAATCCCAAGTCCACAGGTCACTCTCCAAAACCATTAAATTGCTTGCCTAATCCAAAAGCCCACTTTTCCCTAGGGATGACTCCTTCCCTTGCCTAGCAACCTAATCCTTCATCCTAGTTCCACTCTTGGCAAGAGGTATCATTTGGTCGCAAGGAAGTGACTTGTTAGATTTTGTTAGATCTTTTCATATAGACTTGCATCTTTTTCCCTACAACTGCCACTATTTATAACTGCCTAGGTTCTTTCATATCTAGGTACACTATGATAGGCACATACTGGGGCATATTTCATAGTATGGCATGTTTTGGATCCCTCTTGTATAAACCGGTGACCTGGTACTAGTGTTTACCAACACTTACCTTCTCGTGTGCAAGAGGTATCGATGTGTTTGAGGGTTTCCTTGCACGAATCCACAACTTTGTATTAGTGTTTCTTAACACTTGTATTGCTATGTGCAAGAAATTCCTGTTTGTCTACAGAGTCAGTCCATGCCCTGGGTTTCTCATGGCATCTTGATTTCTATAATCAGTGGTACAAGCCACTCAGGGAAACATCAAACTAGGTTGGCTCTCCATATTTGTTGTGCACAAAATCTCACCATCATTCCATCAAATCCTAAACTCAATAATCCCATGGAGTTCCCAATTTCCCCCGCTTCCCATCTATTCCATATTCTTCTATCTAAGATCATTGTGTTATTATTGGCATATTCCCTCTTTTTATTAACTCATTCACATCATGTAGAGTGCATTTCTTAGACAACCATTTTTTTTCCACAAAACATTTACCATATAAGATTGCATCAATAAAAGATACACTCATCCATATAGCATTACATTTAGATTGCATCATAGATCATTCACACATGTGTATTTATACATAAAGCATAAAAAACACTCATCCTGCATCCAAAAACTATGTTAGCAACACATCAGAAACATACATATATAAGCATCCACTCTGCATCACAAAATAGGTCAGCATAGCACATCCATGATTGCATCCATATATGATATCATAAGACAAACAAAAATAATCCATCATAATAAATGCTACACATCATTTGTCACCAATCGAATCATGTATACATATATATATAAAGAGGAAAATATGTCTTTCATGATACAATGACCCCTCATTGGGTCTGTTGTGGCGTATATGGGCCCTCATGAGGGCCCATATTCCCCCGTGGTCTTGCCTCTCCTATTCTTCTTTCCAAATTCTTCACAACGACTTCATATTTCTTCCTCATTTATCCCTTCCACTCTGATCCTTCTTCCTCTTTTTTTGAGAATTTTTCGTCCTTTTTTCAAAAAAATTCTTGAGGGGGCATACACCTCCCATGCTTTACATTGGCGCATCCTTTTCTTCTTCTATCTTCTACACATCACCAAAATGTAGACACTTAAAAATAATTATCTTAGTTATTTTTAATTCCTCACATAATTAATTCTGATTCTGATCATGTCTTATACAGGATGTATCATTCCTGAAACCAGATGATTTGATCGTGTCTTATACAGGATGAATCCTTCCTAAAACTAGACGTTGTGATCAATCATGTCTTATATAGTATGAATCCTTCCTGAAACTAGACGCTATGATTAATCATGTCTTATACAAGATGAATCCTTCCTGAAACTAGATGTGGTGATCAATCATGCCTTATACAGGATGTATCCATCCTAAAATGAGACGTTGTGATCTAATCATGTCTTATACAGGATGAATCCTTCCTAAAACTAGATGTTGGGATCTGATCATGTCTTATATAGGATGAATCCTTCCTGAAACCAGACGATGTGATTTGATCATGTCTTATATAGGATGAATCCTTCCTGAAACTAGACATTGTGATCTGATCATGTCTTATACAGGATGAATCCTTCCTGAAACCAGACGTTGTGATCAATCATGTTTTATACAGGATGTATCCTTCCTGAAACCAGACACTCTGATCATGTCTTATACAGGATGACTCCTTCCTGAAATTCGATTGAATCTAGACCTTATAAATCAAATCAAACAAGATTATTCTTTGAATCAACGTGTCATTACACCTCGCTTCAAAGAGGGGCAAAATGTAAACACATAAAAGTAATTATTTTTAATTACTTTTAATTCCTCACATAATTAATTAATTAATTAATTATGTTAATTCAAATTCTCCTCAATATTAATTAAATATAATTAATATTGTCACTATAGTATGTGATTGATTTATTTAATAAATCAATCCCTTTCTTTATTCTTCTAAAAGATTAAATCCTCACAAAACTTCCTCTTGGTTAATTAATTTCAATTAATTAGTTAACCCACGTGGTTCCTACAAACCATCTTATTAATTCATCATTAACCTAATAAAGTCTTCTAGAAACTCCCTAAACTCACTTAACCTTATTCTTCTAATTTTTAATTCTCTCCAATCATTCTCTCTCCTAGTCAAATCCTCCTACAAATCCTAATCCCACCTAACATTTCCTTTAATCCCCCTCCTAATGAGTTTCTAATGGCCAATCATCATGATTAGCCATGAAGTCAACTCCTTGTCCCTTCCATCCAACCACTAGCTTTTAATGCTCTTTTCCTAGGTGAATGTGAGCTCTTCAAAATCTCACAATCCTCTAGGCATCTCCTCTCCCAAGGAATTTTTAATTCCTTCTTATTCCTCCAATCCCCATGATTATCCCTTTTTGGAGAATTTTAAATTCCTCCTCCCCATTCTTCAAGGAATGTCACATCCCTTGCTCCTCTCAAGGCACATTGGGAAGTCCTCCCAATGCACTTTTCTCTTCTCAAGGTACCTTGTGAAGTCTTCCCAATGTACCTTGAGGAGTGTCGAGACAAGAAATGCCTTTAAGGCACATCTCTTGGTCTCCACACCCTCTCTTGGGCCTTGTGGGAGATCACAAGCAATCCTAGCCCTTCATCTTGAATCCATCCTAGTCATCCATTTTTCCTCTCCTCTTCTTATAAATTGAGGATGCCATCCTTTCATTTTTCATCTCCAAGTTTAGTAATCTTATGCTATCCTTTTGAGCCCAAGAAATCATCTTGGCAACCTTATCATGTTCAAATCATATCTCATCCATACTTGATCATCTCATCCTTATCATCTTCCATATCCATTCTAGTTGTGCACAACATTGGAGAGCCATCCACATCAAGCAAGAAAGAGGAGCACATCAAGTGGAGCATTACTAAGGGGCACCTTCAATTCATCAAGCTCAATCAAAGGGAGAGGTATAAGGTTTTGTTAGGTATATGCATCTTATTCATGTTTTCATGTGTTTTGGGGTTATGTCTTTGATTTCATATGATTATATGTTTGACTTGCATGTTTTCTAACTAAATCCACTTCACAACTCTTTTCTCCTCTTCACACTAATTCACCCCCCCCCTCTCAATGTTCTTGAATCCCATCAATTGGTATCAAAGCTTGGTGCCTCAAAGTAAGTATAACAACTTGGGGAAGATCATGTATCCAGAATCTATGGAGATAAGTTTAGGTAAGGAACTTCAAGTAGCACTTAAAGACTATGATGTTGAAAGATTGATGAACATGAAGATGCAAGATGAGTTGAGATGTATGAAGGAAATCATTTTTACTCTGTAGGAGAGGTTGTCCACTGCCCAAACTAAAAGGAATGAACTTTTACAAAATTAGAATGATGAAGAGAAGGATGCCCTTAAGGAACAATGTCAGAAGTTGAGTCAGGAGAATATGTGTTGGTATGTTGGTATGGTTTTGTCATTGATGTGAACACCTATCAACACTTATCAACTCTGGCACTTTGGAGAAATGATTATGTTCACCGGCAAATAAGTGACTTATGCACAGTCACCGGTATCTGGTACACCGACAGGATATATTTTTCACCGACACTTGGAATGAAATGGAAAACACTTGGTTATGTCAAAGACATTGTTTGGACACTTTGTCTTGGAGATTTGTTCATTGGCATATTCGTATTTGCATATTTGTTGTTACCGACAAATAGGTCTAGAATAAGCACCAGCAGGCTTGCCTATTCCAGATCAGCACAACACACTTTGGATATGTTTTTGTTGTTATTGTAAATGCATTAAGCCGAGATGTTGAATCAATTATTGCATCTATTATTGATTTACTTGTAATTATTTTATTGTAATATTTTTTAGAGCCAACCTACTAAAATTGGTCTTAGATTATGGTATATATGTAAGATCTTATTTGTAAGATTGATATGCGATTGGGATAAGGAATTGTAATAAGGTATATACGAGAATAAGAAGAGCTATACATGTAGACATCATTTGAAGGTGAAGCAAGGTTTTTGTGAAAGCAATCAGAACTACATCGGTACTGAATCTAGCATATGAAGATGCTATTTTGAGCAGTACATCATTATTGGATTTAACCATCCAATTGTAGTCAGTGTGACTCCTATTTGTGTTTGAGTAGTGAGCTCTAGGTTCTTGGCCTTTCTGCATGTGCAGACCACATTTATATACACATACTATCTACAGTAGTATCATTTGATTGTGGGTAAGGTTTCCCATCATGGTTTTTCCCTTTTACAGGGTTTCCATGTACAAATATTGGTGTTTGTTGGCATTATGTGAACCGGTATGTGGACATAATGACATTGTATGTTGTCATTGATGTCAATATGTTGAAGAGGTATGAACCGGCATATGTGAGAACTAGTATAGCACTGTGAACCAATATTTGTACCAAAGTGAACTGGTGTGCTTGTTCAAGATGAACTGGCATATGGTTATGGGAACCGGCACATGGAAGCATTGTATGACTACCGGTTGGTAGTCTCAACTTTAGGTTTTCTAGTTGAAGTGCTTCAAGCCTATATGGCTCAACTAGTGATCTTTGTGTAATGAGTAAGCAGTATAACAAAGAATAGATAATGTTGCCATGACAGCCTTGCGCATGAAGAAGAGTATCCCTATCTACCTTGCTACATTTAATACAGTATGATCAACGATCAAGATTGAACTGTTTGAATTCCTTAAACTAATAAGTCTAGGGTTTAGGGTTTATGCTCCTAACTTGTCTATTGTCCTATAAGGTCGATGCTATGATTCTTTTAGAGGTTGTTGGAAAAATATGTGTGTGAGTATCCAAAAGAAGGGACACGAGATCCTTGCCAGACTAGAGGAGAGAAGTGATACATGCAGAGTGTAAGTGCAGAAGGTGAAGAGGAGCTTAAGCAGATCTACATTGGCATTAAGTGTTGTTACCAGATCATTGTAATATCTGTTGATCTCTAACCACCTCAATAGTTGGAAAATCCCCTAACAGGTTAGCCTTAATCGGCTTGCTATAAATCCCTTAACAGGGTAACTCAAAGTTATTGAGATCTAGAAAGCTAGAGAGCTCTTGAAATCCTTTAGCTATTGAGTTCTTGAAATCCTCTAACAAGGTACCCTTAACAGGGTTTAACCCTTAATCAGGTACTATAGCCATCCCTTAACTGGGTGATCTCTAACAAGATTGGTTCCTAGCAGAACCTTTTGTAATATCTTTAACCGGACAAGGCTTCTAATAGAGCGGACTTCCAAAGAGTTCAACAACAGGCTTGTGGGTATTCATCGCCACCATGGTTTTTCCCGGTTGGGTTTCCACGTGAAAAATATGTGTGTCATGTGTGATCCTTTTATCTTGTGATTCTTTTTTATTACTTGTTAAGCATATTATGGTTCTGTGTTTTATGCCCATCAATAAAACATGTTGAACTAGTTGTTGTGAAGATATGATGATAGATTACCTATTCATACATAAGGGTGAAATGGTAGTGTAGTTCTGAATTGAGTGGAAAGCTCAGTGAGTAACTGGTTTACGATTGTTTTAGTTGTTCTGAGTTTTACCAGTTGCACTCTGTTTCAAACCGGTGTCACTATTTGCCAGTCATTTGGAGTGATTGCTGCTAAACCGATTTAGGTCTATATTTTGTCTGTACTGATTCACTCCCCCCTCTTAGTACCAGTTTGGTACTATTCATTCATCATTGAGTTATCAATTGGTATCAGAGATCTCTAGGTCCTCTATGTTGTAAGCTTAATCGATTGAGGTAAAGATCCTAGTCAAATGATGAAGAGGGAAGGTCCAAAGTTTAACAAGGAAAATTTCAATATATGGAAAGATAGGATGAAGATATTCATCAAAAGCATGGGTGCTCAACATTGGAGTTATGTTGAGAATGTCTATGGTGTCCCTACTGGTACTCTCACTGATGACCAAAAGAGAGAGATACAAGAAAATGGGCAAGTCATGGAAGACCATATTAGTAGTCTATCTAACATTGAGTTTATTAATGTTTAGGACAAGGTAAACACCAAAGAGGTATGGGATGCTCTTGAAAATATCTATGGTGGAGATGAACATGTAAAACAGGCTAAGGAAGAAAGCCTGAGAGGGAAGTTTGAATATATGCGGATGGTTGAAGGTGAGACCATTCAACAGTATGGAATAAGAATCAAAATAGTTGTTGGAGAAATCAAGAGTGCGGGTGGTAAAATAGAAGATTCCACTATGGTAAGCAAAGTCCTAAGATCCCTATTGCCGGTCTATGCAATAAGGGTTGCTCCTATTCAGGAGCTGAGATCAATACACAAGACTAAAGTATCCTTGGACTCCATCATAGCCAAGTTGACAGCCTATGAGCTAAAAAGTTTTGATGGTAGTGTTCAAAAGACTGAATCAGGTTTTAAAGCCTCTGCTATAGCATCCAAAAAAGGAAAAGAAGCTAGCACTAGTTGTGAACCTAGACAGAGCAAAGAAATGGATGATGAGGAGATTCTGATGGCATTTGAAGCTCTCCTTGCTAGGAAGCTTCCTAAAGGAACCAGTAAATAAAAAGGTAAGCTACCTTTGAAATGCTTTTCTTGTAACCAAATAGGACATATTGCTATAAACTATCCTAATGGTGATAACAAGGACAAACTAGAAAGGTTAAGGAAATTCAAAGGAGGAAACCAAAGAAACTATTTTGTGATAGTTGATGAAGAATCAGAGGATGAAGAAAATGAAGATATTGCATTTGTTGCTATCAAAGAAGATGTGTCAGACAAGAAGGCTCTTGTCTCCTAGTTTGATAATTCCAATGAGTGGATCATTGACAGTGGTTGTTCCCACCATATGACTAGTGACTGGAGCAAGTTTCTATCCTTGGAGGAGTATAATGGAGGTGTGGTTCACTTTGGTAATGATGCACCATGCATGGCCAAAGGTAGAGGGTCTAGCTCTTTGAATGGAAAGAGCAGTGCTGACAATGTGTACTGGGTTGATGGTCTCAGACACAACCTTCTGATTGTTGCCCAGCTGAATGATAGTGGCCTCACTCTGGAATTCAAGAATGGAGTTTGTAGAATCAAAGGAAAAGATGGTGAATTAGTGGCCACTAACATGCAGACCAAAGGTAACCTATTTCATCTTAATGCAAATATAAGTACATGTCTTATGGCTATGTTTGATGATATCTGGATATGGTATAAGAGACTCTGTCATGTAAACTTTGATAACATTGTGAAGGCTAGTAAGATCAAGGCAGTTAGAGGGTTGCCGGTGCTAAGCAAACTAGATAATACCTTGTGCAGAGAGTGTCAATTGGGGAAAATGTCTTCCTCAACCTTTAAAGGTAAATCTTTCATTGCTGACAACTTGCTTGATCTTGTGCATACTAATTTGTGTTGTCCTATGAAAACTAGAAGTGTGTAGGGTGATAGGTAATTCATGATTCTCACTAATGACTTCTCAAGAATGATGTGGGTCACATTCTTGAAAGACAAGTCTAAAGCCTTTGTGAAGTTCAAAGCTTTTAGAGCATTAGTGGAGAAGGAAAGCAGTAAAAGGATCAAGTGTCTCAGAACTAATCAAGGAGGGGAATTCACTTCCGGTGAATTCAACAAGTATTGTGAAGAATTTGACATCAAGAGGAAACTATCTGCCCCCCGGACTCCACAACAGAATGGCCTAGTAGAGAGGAATAACCGGACTATGGTTGAAGCATCTAGAACAATGTTGATTCAAGGAAAGCTAGCTCACACCTTTTGGAGAGAAGCAGTGAGCACTGCAGTCTACACAATGAACCAGGTACTCATCAAGAAAGGTAAGGACAAAACTCCTTATGAGTATTGGACCAGTAAGACACCTGTGGCTAGCTACTTTAGGTTATTTGGTAGAAAATGCTACATCAAGAGGAGTGATCATCTAGGCAAATTTGAAGCTAAATGCGTTGTGAGAATATTCCTAGGATATTTTACCAAGAGTAAAGCTCTCAAGTGTTAAAACAATAGGACTCAGAGAATTATGGAAAGTATCAATGTAAGAGTTGATGAATCCTTTGAGAAAAATGAGGAAACCGATAGTGAGAAAACTGTAAATGAACCGGTTATAACCTTCTGGGAATTGGTTGTCAATCAGCCAAGTACCAGTAATAGTGTTCCTAAACTGGTGAATGCTGATACTGATGAAGATGAGGATGAAGATGAGGATGAAGAGGAAAAGCAAGAAGAACCAGTCAAGACCATTCCTCAGTATGTCAAGCTAAATCATGATCTTAAGTAGATCATAGAAGATAAGGATGCAGGAATCCTTACAAGTAGAAAGATTAGAGAAAACTCATGTATGATATCTGAATTTGAGCCTAAATCATTCAAAGAGGCTCATAAAGATGAAGACTGGATCAAGGCAATGGAAGAGGAACTTGACCAAATAGAGAAAAATGGTACATGGTCCTTGGTACCCAGACCAGAGCACAAAAATGTCATCGGCACTAAATGGGTGTTCATAAACAAGCTGAATGAGGATGGCACAAGGATTATGAATAAAGCCAGATTGGTGTGCAAAGGATATGCTCAAGAAGAAGAAGAAGACTATGGAGAAACCTTTTCTCCTGTAGCCAGATTGGAAGGAGTTCGTATGCTTCTTGCATATGTAGCTTTTAAAGGCTTCAAAGTATATCAAATGGATGTAAAATCTGCATTCCTAAATGGTGTACTTTAAGAGGAGGTGTATATTGAGCAACTAGATGGGTTTTCCCTATCTGAAGATAGTGATATGGTATGTAGGCTACATAAAGCCTTATATGGTCTAAAGCAAGCACCTAGGGCATGGTATGACATGCAAACCAAAGGTAACCTATTTCATCTGAATGCAAATATAAGTACATGTCTTATGGCTAAGTTTGATGATAGCTGGATATAGCATAGGAGACTCTGCCATGTAAACTTTGATAACATTGTGAAGGCTAGTAAGATGAAGGTAGTTAGAGGGTTGCCGGTGCTAAGAAAATTAGATAATACCTTGTGCAGAGTGTGTCAATTGGGGAAAACGTCTTCCTCAACCTTTAAAGGTAAATCTTTCAGTGCTGACAACTTGCTTGATCTTGTGCATACTGATTTATGTGGTCCTATGAAAACTGGAAGTGTGCAGGGTGATAGGTACTTCATCATTCTCACTGATGACTGCTCAAGAATGATGTGGGTCACATTCTTGAGAGACAAGTCTGAAGCCTTTGTGAAGTTCAAAGCTTTTAGAGCATTAGTGGAGAAGGAAAGCAGTAAAAGGATCAAGTGTCTCAGAACTAATCAAGGAGGGGAATTCAGTTCTAGTGAATTCAACAAGTATTCTGAAGAATTTGGCATCAAGAGGAAACTGTCTACCCCCCAGACTCCATAGTAGAATGGCCTAGTAGAGAGGAATAACCAGACTATGGTTGAAGCAGCTAGAACCATGTTGATTCAAGGAAAGGTAGCTCACACCTTTTGGAGAGAAGTGGTGAGCACTACAGTTTACATAATGAACCGGGTACTCATCAAGAAAGGTAAGGACAAAACTCCTTATGAGTATTGGACTAGTAAGACACCTGTGGTTAGCTACTTTAGGGTATTTGGTAGAAAATGTTACATCAAGAGGAGTGATCATCTAGGCAAATTTGAAGCTAAATGCGTTGTGAGAATATTCCTAGGATATTCCACCAAGAGTAAAGCTCTCAAGTGTTAAAAAAATAGGACTTAGAGAATTATGGAAAGTATCAATGTAAGAGTTGATGAATCCTTTGAGAAAAATGAGGAAACCGATAGTGAGAAAACTATAAATGAACCGGTTATAACCTTCTGGGAACAGGTTGTCAATCAACCAAGTACCAGTAATAGTGTTCCTGAACTGGTGAATGCTAATACTGATGAAGATGAGGATGAAGAGGAAAAGAAAGAAGAACCAGTCAAGACCATTCCTCAGTATGTCAAGTTGAATCATGATCCTAAGCAGATCATAGGAGATAAGGATGCAAGAATCCTTACAAGAAGAAAGATCAGAGAAAACTCATGTATGATCTCTGAATTTGAGCCTAAATCATTCAAAGAGGCTCATAAAGATGAAGACTGGATCAAGGAAATGGAAGAGGAACTTGACTAGATAGAGAAAAATGGTACATGGTCCTTGGTACCCAGACCAGAGCATAAAAATGTCATTGGCACCAAATGGGTGTTTAGAAACAAGCTGAATGAGGATGGCACAATGATTAGGAAGAAAGCCAGATTGGTGTGCAAAGGATATGCCCAAGAAGAAGGAGAAGACTATGGAGAAACCTTTGCTCCTGTAGCCAGATTGGAAGGAGTTCATATGCTTCTTGCATATGTAGGTTTTAAAGGCTTCAAAGTATATCAAATGGATGTAAAATCTGAATTCCTAAATGGTGTACTTGAAGAGGAGGTGTATATTGAGCAATCGGATGGGTTTGCCCTATCTAAAGACAATGAAATGGTATGTAGGCTACATAAAGCCTTATATGGTCTAAAGCAAGCACCTAGGGCATGGTATGAGTGCCTACATTCCCATCTTGTGAAGATTGGATTTGAGAGAACAAGTGAAGATAGCAATATCTACATGAAGTCTGAAGGAGATCAGATCCTCATTTGTGAGGTATTTGCTGATGACATTATCTTTGGTGGTGATGACAAGATGAGTCATGAGTTTGCTGATGAGATGAAGAAAGAGTTTGAGATGTCACTCATAGGGGAGATTAAGTTCTTCATTGTACTACATATTCAATAGATGAAGAATGGAATCTTTATCACTCAGTCCAAATATGTGAAAGAGGTGTTGAAGACCTTTGGCATGGAAGATAGCAAACCCGTTGGTGCACCGATGGTGACTGGTTGTAAACTATCCAAAGAGGATGACTTTGCATTGTTTGATGAGAAGGAATATCAATCAATGATTGGTAAGTTGCATTATGTAATACATAGCAGACCGGATATTGCACATGCAATTGGGATTACTTCAAGGTTCCAAAAAAGTCCAAGAGAAGCCCACTTGGTTGCAATCAAGCGGATTCTTAGGTATCTAAAGGGAATTGTTGACTATGGATTGTGGTATCCATATAGCAAGGACTTCAACTTGAAAGTGTTCATAGATGTTGATTAGGCTAGTAGTGTAGATGGCTAGAAGAGCACAACTGGTGGTGCATTCTTCCTTGGTGGTAGACTGGTCTCATGGATGAGTAAAAAGTAGAGTTGTATCTCTCAGTCTACGGCAAAAGTGGAGTATGTTGCAGCTTTCATGAACTACACTCAGACAATTTGGATGAAGCATGTACTGAAAGGCTTCAAAATCCCTATACCTAAACCGGTAAGTATATTTTATGATAACACAAGTGCTATCAATATTTCAAAGAATCTGGTTTTACATTCTAGAACCAATCACTTTGATGGAACCAACTATGGTATATGGAAGATAAGAATGGAGACATCTAAATTGCATTGGAAAGGACATCTGGGATGTTACAAAGAATGGCTACATTGCTTCTACTCAAAGTCAGCCTAATCCACCTACCTTAGGAAAAGATGAAGAAAATGATTGCAAGGCAAGAGAAGCACTTTTGAGTGCTTTATGAGATCAACAAATCATGGGATTATCAGATAGGTCTACTACTAAAGCTATTTGGGATCATTTAGAAACATTGAATGAAGGAGATTCCATAGTCAAAATTGCAAAACTTGAAAGCTTCCGAGTCAGGTATGAAAATCTGAAAATGGAAGAAGATGAAAGGATTTCTGCTTTTATGGAAAGAGTAAATGAAATTATTTTGGGTATTAGATATTGTGGAGGAACCTTAAGTGAAGATGAAATTGTTTCAAAAGTTTTAAGAGGATTGCCACCGGCATATAAAATGAAAGTTACTGCTATAAATGAGTTGAGAACAATCCCTAATACATTAGTAACTAGGGATACATTGATTGGAAAACTTTCAGCTTTTGAAATTGAGGAATTTGGTCTTGTTGCTACTATAAAGATAGATTTAGCCTTTAAAACATCAACATCATCTACACCATCTTTTGACAAATCTGATTGGAAATCCTTTTATACAAGAGAACTTGAGGAAAGTAGGAGAGAAAATGAAGAACTTGAAGAACTTGAAGCAGTATTTGCAAGGAAAATGCCTAAAGGTCTAGTTGGAAGTAAGTATGAAGGTAAATCACCCTTTAAATGTTTTAACTGTAATAAGATTGGTCATATGGCTTCAAGATGCCTTGATAGGCATGCTAGACTAAGAGACAAAGCTAGAAGAACATACAAGCCTAACCCTAAATATCAGAGATATAGATTTAAGAAGAATAAAGTTAAATCTTGTTATCTTGCTAATGAAGGAGTCACTGATGATTCTGATGAAGATCTGGCGGACAATGGATGGGTTTTTGTTGCTATAATAGAAGATCAACTGGAACCTACTATTCAATTGGTAGAGAAGGCCCTGGTAGCTAAAGTCAAAGTTAAGGATGAATGGATCATTGATTTAGGATGTTCACATCATATGACTGATGATAAGGGTAAATTCTTAAACTTTCAGGAATATAATGGAGGTTTGGTAAGATTTAGAGATGATAAAGCTTGTTTTATCAAAGGAAAAGGTACTATATCTCTTGATGGTAAGCATAATACTGACAATGTTTACTATGTAGAAGGTTTAAAGAATAATCTTTTGAGTGTTGGTCAATTAGTTGAGAAAGGATTTTAGTTACAATTCAAGAATGGTAAATGCAAAATTATGAACAAAATTGGTTTGGAAATTGCAACCGGTAATCAAACTAGATGTAATATCTTTCATTTGAATAACAATGAAAAGATATGCTTGATTGCACACATTGATGAAAGTTGGCTATGGCATAAGAGACTCTGTCATGTAAATTTTGATTGCATGGTAAAAATCAGTACTAATAAGGTAGTTAGAGTCTTACCTAAGATTGTTAAACCTCACAATCCGATATGTAAGGAATTTCAATTTGGAAAACAAGTTAGAGCATCTTGTAAAAGCATTCTAGAGAAATCCAATAATGCTCTTGACTTAATTTACACTGATTTCTGTGGTCCAGCTAGAACTAAAAGCTTACAAGGTGATAGATATTTTATGCTAATTGTAGATCAGGAAATTGAAAATCATCAAAACAATAGCAATTAGGACATCCACAAAACCTAAAGCTGCTATGAAAGCAATCCCAATCCAATCAATGAAGACATAAAGACAAAATATTCAAATCAAATGAAATCGAAGCAAACTGATGCAAATATCTCCTTCATGTGGCTCCATTATTCTTCTTTCACCTTCAAATTTGATGTGGATCTCACCTATAAGTGCAAAATGCAAGTGGAAAGAAAGTTGTTGATGAAATTCACAGTATAAGGTTACTAGAAAATGTGATTGATTCCCCTTCTCTCATTGAAGAAAATCATCCAATTTATAGACAAATTGGAGAGAGGACAAGATTAGCATGAAGAGATTTGAAAGGAAATTCAAATCAATAATGGCAAAATTATGAGAAATGTATGACAAATTATGACAAGATTATGACAAGTTGCTATTCCCTTGACAAAAGGGAAGAGAGAAAATAGCCTCCATGATTGCAACAAATGGAAGCATAAATATAGGAGACAATGAGGGAATGAAATTAGGGGAAATATTAGAAAAATTAAAGAAAATAGGAGAAATAGAAATTAGGTGAATTAATTAATAGGTTTTCATCCATAAATTAATTCATGAAAGAGACCTAGGACTAAATAAATAGATTTATTTAACCCACAAAGAAGAAGAAAAGGATTAAATGAACAAATCATAAAACCTTGGAAATAAGAGGACAAAGAATTAGGTCAAGACATCAAGAAATTAATGTAGGTTTGATCATGATTCTGATTGACAAAGGACCAATGTTGATAAATGATTGAGATTGGTTGACAAAAATCAATGACAAATTGACCAAGATTGATAAGGAGATCAAATTGATAGGTGCCAATTGACAAGGAACAATGACTAATCGATCCAAATTGACATGATTGAAAAGGACAAGGATCGATGATGAATTGATCACAAAATGACAAGATTGACAAATTGATAATCGCAAATGATTACTAACAAGCTAAAGATGATTGAAAGATTGATAAGAGGACAAGAACCCTAATTCTATCATCGATTAGGATTGACGATGTCCAAAATGATGATAAATGAGCACACACCATGATGTGACAGGATAAGATTGACCAAAATCATGACTGAAGATTGCTATCGACAAGACCTAATTCGAAAGAGAGAAAAATGAAGAATGTAGAAGAAGGAATCGATGCTCGCAAATGATAAAGACCAAGTGCGCAACATAGAAGAAATGTTAATGCGATGCAAGAACCCTAAAATAAGGCAATGCGCAAATGTTAAAGTATGACTCCACAAGCGTTGACCATTTTTAGATGTCTACATTTTGCCCCTCTTTGAGACAATGCAATTCTAAGCGTTGTTTCAAAGAACAATAATGAAAATGTCCCAGACAATAAACATGACATATGTATGCCCCCTCGAGGAATTGGCTAGAAAAATCTAGAAAAGAGGCCAAGTGATCAATAAGAATGATAGAAGACGATAGGTTTGAACGGATCAAAAATCAAAGGTCGGATGCACAAAGGACAAGCAGTGGAAGGCGCAAAAGACCGTGACCATCATAAGATGGAGAGCATGCACGTTCATCTAGGTACTAACAAAGATCTATATAGGGGACAAGGAGAAGGAAAAGAGTTCATTTGCACTGGCCAAAGTGGAGGAGTTGTTGCTCGGGAAAAAGGACCCTTGTAGAGAGATGGCAAAAATTCCAATGGCAGATCACCTTGGGGAATGTGTATGCATATACAGACGGTCGGATGACACGGGAGTAGTGGTATGTAGCTCAATAACCCATATGTTCAATTTCATGAATTTTTCTTGATTACGGAACATTGCGGGGCCCACAGGGGAGGGAAAAAATGCAGATCTGCATCTGTGTGGGTGCATTCTGCACTTGTGTAAGGTACATAGGCGCAGCTTGATGCTGCACAAGCACAATTGTGCACTTATGACTCTAGTTTGACCGAAAGCAGCTAGACCAAACGGTCTGCCAAGACTAATGGAAGAAATGTTAGTAAGAAGAAATCAGACATAGGACAGTTAGAGATGAAGGAAAACTTGCTTTCACAAATGCACATAAGTAGGTGAGAACCTTTATTGATTGTAGCAAAGAAGATGCAGAGCATCATGGCATTGAAGGCTAGATCTGGAACACAACCCCTTTTGCAAAAGACAGACACATCGCACACAAGGAATGAGTGAAGCATCCTAGGGTGCATACATCAAGGGTCGAGGTATGTGCAGTGTTCACAAAGCGAACGTACTTATCAAAGACACCCAATGATATAGTTGCCCCAGTTTGTGACAAACATTCCACAAACAAAAAACACAACAAAAAAAGGAAAGGGACCATGAACCATCTCGATCACTCTAAATCACTCAGTGACATCATCGAGTAACATAGGAACATGATCGAAGCCAAAGATAAATCAGTAGAAAGATAAGACACACAAATTCAACCAAGTCAAACAAACAGTCTGATCGTCATTGTCAAAAGTGGAAAACAAGAATGATCATACTGTCTGGTTTTAGGGAATGCAGTACCCCGTCAAAGATAGGACACAGTCTAGTTTTGAGAATACCACACCCTGTATAAGACCCATGATAATGTTGACAAGGACCAATGGTAATGTTGATGCTATTTTGTTTGATGTGACAACTGTGATCAGGTTGAATGCTTGCTTGGTCGAACAATTTATCTATTAATGCGTGATTTCATTAAAGCACAATGTTTGATAGATTGTCGTTGGATGTATGCTCAATGATCTGTCTATGCACAAAGGGGACCATTTATTGACAAAATGAAAAATGCCAAAGAAGTTGTTTTTGGATTTTGATGTTTTCACTTTGTAGGAATTTTGAGTTTTTTACAATTTTTTTGTTTGTTTTTCAGGACTTTATTTAACTTTTTAAGGATTTTTTCAGGACATTATATAATTTTTAGGGATTTTTTCAAGACATTTTTTCAATTTTTATGATTTTGCCCCCAGTGTCTAGCAAGGCAAGGAATATGATAGGTGAATAAATAGGCTTTCTGAAATGTTGGTGGATAGAGGGAAGACAAAGGCCTTTTATCATGGAGACAATATGGATGCAATTTTCAAGGGCTATTGCATGATGGGATGAGAGATTGGATATGACAATGTAAAGCAGTGACATGGCATGAGGGACATGTCAAGAGGTTTTTGAAACCATGTTTAAATTTTGCGTCCTTATGTCAGATCAAGATCAAGGAATGAAAAAGAGTGTATGAATAGTGATAAGATATGGATAGGATAAGCAACACCAAGAATGGATAAGGGACATGGACTGAAGGTCGGGATTGGCTAAGGGATAGCGGCAGAAATTTAAATAAGATAGGGAATATGGACGAAAGGTTGTAATAATCAAATGGATAAATAGCAAAACCTATGATAGACTAAAAGCTGCAAACAAGATGCATGATGCTCATGACAATCCTTAGCCTTGTCAAGATCAAAGGTGGAAAGAGGAAATGGACATGAGGGTCAATAGGATATGAAGGGTAATGACAGGGGTTCGATAGGATAATGGAACAATGAAGGAAAAAAGGATATGATAGGATAAAACCTGTCCCCAAGTACAGTATACAAGAAGTTCATAGATTACGCATGATGCCTATTTGCTAGGTTTTCATCATGGTACTTGCCCAAGGCACCTGTTTGCCAGGTTTTCACCAGTGGACGAATTATTTTTGCTTTACTTTTTATTTCTTTTGTCTTTTTTTTTCTCACTTTTTTTTTTTTTTTGGATTTTGACATTTCAGTCGAAAATGGACACATGATAGGGGATGGAAGAAGGACTCAAACATCTTTTTTTTTTTTTGTTGGATAGTATTCTTAAAAAAAAAGGACCATGACCTTTAAAAGTATGCTCAAAGATGTTGGTAGGATAAGGACATGGAAAAAGAGATGAAATTAAGGCAAGGATTTATGCAAAGGATGGGATCAAAGGGATCAAAGGATGAAAAATATGCATTGGATAATGGATAGGGTATTGGAATAATTGGGCTTAACTGGATGGAAATGAAGGCAAGATCAACATTGGAACACACCTTGACGAGTGGTGGATTGATAGAGGAAAAATGGATCTCAAATTGTGAGATTTGGATGGAGGAATAGCTTGGGATTTTGGGACATAAGGGCCCAAAATGGATGAAGAAGGTGATGGAGGAATAAATTTGGGAGGGTTGGATGGAGGAATAGCAACTTTGGATGCCAAGTTGGATGTTTCTTTAGGCTTTTGTGCTTCAAAGAGCCACTTAGGGATCCACATGGTTTTTGATTTTTCATGCTTTTGTGGTTCCTTGGAGTGCATTGCCAACAAAAGGGATTTAGGAACCCATATAGAATTTGACTTTTGTTTTTGAGCAATGGGCCTTTTTGACCTTTTAGATTTTTCCTTTTCTTTATAGATCAAATTTTTCTTTGTTTTGACATGTTGATTATATTGGACATGTTGATCCTTGAATACATGTGGATTTCTAGACTTATGACTTTTATACTTGGCATCCAAATTGCTTGGAGGGGGAAAGAAGTCATGGATGGATAGGAATGTAGTGGAGGTCTTTTGCATGGATGAAAGTTACTCAAATATGTGTTCCTTTGTTGACCTTGCATACATGATGCATGGATATTATAAGGACCTAAGATGGATGGAAGGGATGAAGGGGAAGGGATATGTTTGGATTTTGAAGGGATGTTGGATTTAGTAGGGGTACCCATGTCTTGAGGAATTTCACTGAGGCCATGACCCTTAATATTCTCTTTAACATGAAGGGATTCTTGCTTATGGAGATCTACTCCTTTGCCTTTATGAATATCTTGACTTGTAGGATACTCTTTTCTTTGGGAAGAAGATGCGAGTCCATTATGAGGTGGATACGATATGAGAGAAATAATGAGATCTTGAAGTGGATTGGGTTGCACCAAAGTGGAAGAACCCATTATGCATGTCAAGGGTTCATGAACATCTTGCATTGACACATTAGAATCATGAGGGGGATTAGGGTCATGAGGGGGACTGCGATTGTTTGGTGGACATGGTTCAATGATAGGCTCTTCAAGAGATGGAATGGGAGAAATAATGGGATCATCAAAAGAAATGCGATCTTGGAGTGTATATGGAGCATTAAGACAAGGAGATGGAGGAACAAAAGGATCTTGTGGACGATTTAAAGGAATAATTTGATCTTGACAAGGAGGAAGATCATTGGAATCCTCTTTAAAGTTGCTTTGCTCTGGACTTTTAATGGGATCATCATAAAGGATGGAAAGGATATCTTGATCTTTCTTAGGAAGTGGAATGCCAATGGGATTTGAAAGGACATTTTTTTCATGAAACGGAAGGGGATTGTTTGGGATTAGATGGACTTGGATATCTTGATCTTGCTCAGGAAATGGGGTGTCAATAGGACTTTGGATAGTATGGACAAGAATAGGGGATTCATCGTGAGTGTCTAGGAACATGGGGTCCTGGTCAACAATTGGATGGGATGATACGGTTTTGGGATCTTGATCTTGATTTTTTTTAAGACACGTTTCTTCATGCTCTAAATTATCCTCTTGACATGGGATTAGACTTTGGATATGCATGGGGGATTCTAAAAAGGGATCAATGTTTTGGCATGAAGGAAATGCACTTTGAACATTTGTGATGGATTATGGCAAGGAATCAATGCTTGAACATGAGGAAGAGGGACTTCGAATGGGGTCCTCTAAAATAGGTAATGGCAATAAAGTGCATGGTGGCATTGGGTCTTGTATTTTTGAAACATGATAAGCATGTGCATCATGAATTGGATTATCTTGGCAATCAATTATGGATAGCCCTTGGATAATTTCATCTTGGGTGTATTGTTTGATGAGGACAATATGGAAGGTTCTTGTGAAACTTCTAAAGGTGTAGGGATAGATGCCATTGGAGAGTCAATTTGTTTGTGGGGGGATGAGGCATTGCTAGACATAAGTGTATTATTTTGATCTTCCTCAAAGAACTCACTTGGTAATTTCCTTAAGATCCTTGCAATAAGGCCACCTTTCTTTCGAGGTTTTGACATGATTGGATATATATTTTTAACTTTCTTGGCAAGAATTTGGTCTTAGTTTGATGTCATGTTTTGATATTGGTCTTGGTTCAATTGTTCTGACATGTTTGAAACTTGGGTTGGTGTGTGCTACAACCTTTGTTTTTGAATGTTTAGTTGTAGTTGTTGACATTAATATTCCACCATTGGTTGAACCATTTGTTGACACTGTATAGTTGGTTGGACATATTGTTGAAATTGGACCATTGGCTGTATATGTTGGACCATTGGTTGTGTTTGTTGGAAATGTTCGAACTGTTGAACAATTGGTTGTGATGGTTGAAAATCTGATTGATAGTAAACACCTTCTTGTTCTTGTTGTGAAGGAGCATAATGTTGTTGCCTCTTTTCTTGAAATTGTTTCCTCATCTCTATTTGTGAGAGGAGATCTGATATGTTTGATCGTTCAATAAGAGATCTTACATCAATTGGCTCAATATTTGGATTTCAACTTGGAAATTTTTGAAACATTTTGGACATTAGTGATCTATTCTTCTGAATGTTTTTCACTTTTTGTTCCAAAATCTCCTTTTCTTGAGCTAGTTTCTCCTCTAGTTTTTGTATTTGGACATTTACATCATCATGATAAGTTTGATCCAAGTTCTGAGACATGTAGAGATTGGATTGACATGATTGATTTCTCAATTGTGATGACATGGCTTTGTAAGAAGGTTGAGACTTCATTTCAACAAACATGTCACTATGCAATGCAACTAATGGGATTGAAAAATGCAACCTAAAAGGATGACAATGCAACTTAATGTTTTTGTACCTTTTGAATTTTTGCAGACAAAATTTTGAAATGCAAAGCTAAAGACACAACCTTGGGAAATTGAAATGAAGCCAAGACCTTAAAGGACAAAGGACTAAATGACAATAGGACAAATTGACAATGTCTCACCTATATGCTTGGATACTAAGCTAGGTTTGACAAAAATGATATTAATGAAAGGACAAATTTTAGACAAGGTCAAGACTCCCTAACAACAAACTTAGGGTATCATCCAAAGTTTTGATTTTTCAAGTTTGACAAACCAAATTTTTGAGACTAAATGCAAGAAGGCAATGATTATGACAATGACTTAGGATATGACATGAAAATGATCTAAGTATATGATATGACAAGATGAAGCCAAGACAAGATGACAATACAATGATAAGGATATGCGAAGACCAATGACTTGGAATATGCAAAATGCAACCTAGGCAATACCTAATTTTAGCATGACAAGGATAATGCACGAATGTCACCTAAATGGAAATCTAGCTTGGATATGAAAATGAAATGCAAACTTAGGGAAATGATTTTGAACCTAAGTGCAAAATGAGGATGCTTGCAATGAAAAGGACTAAAATGAAGGGAGATGACAATATGTCCTAGGACCTAAGTTGGACTATGCAAAACCTAGCCTAAAGTGACATGAATTTTGAAACAAAGACATTCATTGTTTTGACAAGCCATGTTCAAATGTTGGATGAATACTTGGACAAATTTGGGCTTTTGTTTGGATTTTGTTTTGAATTGAAGGTTGTTGATTTTGAAAACCCAAGTTGATTATGAGCATGTTTGAAAGTTTGGTTTTGATTTAACTTTTGACAATCACGACAGACAAAAATGTTTGTTTGACTTTGACTCAAGACAATCAAGCACATTCACAACAAATCCTATGGCTGGCAAGGGCAATAAATATTGAATCCTCTAACCATAAAATACAACACTCAGCTAGATAGCTAGACGCTTGGTAGCACTGGCTCCCCCTTACAGTGCACTCACTTCTCAGGCATACCAAGCTTCAAGTTCAAGGGACATCACTTCCCAAGAACTTGCTATCTCTAACTGAGGAGTACATGAGAGGTGTCTTCGGCATGCGTGTATCACAACACCTGAGCCAATAGAAAGAAGGATTTGGGCATCTAAAAACAAGAGATTCTAGTAAGGGCATCCATTCGGGTGGGTATTGTTCTAGCAAATAAATCATCACAATACCATTCCAACACCCATTGTCTAAAACTTTTGTTGCATCCACAGTTATTTAGAGTGGTTCGAAAGAGCTTGGATTTAGCCCATCACCACTTTGGGTCATTCCCTCTCACCAATGCTTGTGAAAAGTGCCAGGCAAATCAGAAGGCAGGCCCAGTTCTAAGGGTTAAAACATGCAATCAAATTAAAAATAGACAAAGCATGCATGGTGTTCATTAACATTTAAGAAATGAAATGTGCAACTACTTTAAAAATCACAAGCAAGATGTTTTAATGAGGGTCTTTGACTGCGTCCTGCATAAGATTCATTAGTAGTTGCATTTTTAGTCTTTGTCACACATAACACCAAGATGCTGCATAGAGAATTAGTACCAAAGAAAAACCAGAATGCAAGAAACAAAATGAAAACAAACAAATTTGCAAGTAAAAACAACTGATTTCACCTCTATTTTTGGCCTTGCATAGGCACAGAATGCCTCAACACAGGTGCAGAAAACTCAAACACAGGCGCAAAAAACTAAAAAACAGGTGCAGAAGACATCAACACAAGCGCAAAAGTGTCCAGAAAGCTCTGAGTCACCTTGTTTCTTGAGTTTTTCACCTGCAAATAGCTCAAAAGCACTCAAAACATGGTTAAGGGGTTAGTTCACATCAGGTTCACCAAAATATAGATCAGGAAAATGAAAATCATCAAAAAAATAGCAATTAGGACAACCACAAAACCTAAAGCTGCTATGAAAGCAATCCCAATCCAATCAATGAAGACATAAAGACAAAATATTCAAATCAAATGAAATCGAAGCAAATCGATGCAGATATCTCCTTCATGTGGCTCCATTGTTCTTCTTTCACCTTCAAATTTGATGTGGATCTCACCTATAAGTGCAAAATGCAAGTGGAAATCAAGTTGTTGATGAAATTCATTGTATAAGGTTACTCAAAAATGTGATTGATTCCCCTTCTCTGATTGAAGAAAATCATCCAATTTATAGACAAATTGGAGAGAGGACAAGATTAGTATGAAGAGATTTGAAATGAAATTCAAATAAAAAATGGCAAAATTATGACAAATGTATGACAATTTCTATGCAAGGTGTTTGACAAATTATGACAAGATTATGACAAGTTGCTATTCCCATGACAAAAGGGAAGAGAGAAAATAGCCTCCATGATTGCAACAAATGGAAGCATAAATATAGGAGAAAATGAGGGAATAAAATTAGGGGAAATATTAGAAAAAATAAAGAAAATAGGAGAAATAGAAATTAGGTGAATTAATTAATAGGTTTTTATCCATTAATTAATTCATGAAAGAGACCTAGGACTAAATAAATAGATTTATTTAACCCACAAAGAAGAAGAAAATGATTAAATGAACAAATCATAAAACCTTGGAAATAATAGGACAAGGAATTAGGTCAAGACAATAAGAAATTAATGTAGGTTTGATCATGATTCTGATTGACAAAGGACAAATGTTGATAAATGATTGAGATTGGTTGACAAAAATCAATGACAAATTGACCAAGATTGATAAGGAGATCAAATTGATAGGTGCCAATTGACAAGGAACAATGACTAATCGATCCAAATTGACATGATTGAAAAGGACAAGGATCAATGATGAATCGATCACAAAATGACAAGATTGACAAATTGATAATCGCAAATGATTACTAACAAGCTAAGGATGATTGAAAGATTGATAAAAGGACAAGAACCCTAATTCTATCATCGATTAGGATTGACGATGTCCAAAATGATGATAAATGAGCATGCACCATGATGTGACACGATAAGATCAACCAAAATCATGAGTAAAGATTGCTATTGACAAGACCTAATTCGAAAGCGAGAAAAATGAGGAATGTAGAAGAAGGACTTGATGCTTGCAAATGATAAAGACCAAGTGCGCAACATAGAAGAAATGTTAATGCGACACAAGAACACTACAATAAGGCAATGCACAAATGTTAAAGTATGACTCCACAAGCGTTGACCATTTTTAGATGTCTACACTAATCATTGAGGACTATTCTAGAATGTGTTGGGTTACTTTTCTCAGAGAAAAATTAGAAGCACTTGGGAAGTTCAAATTATTCAAAGCAGTGGTAGAAAATGAAACCGATAAGAAAATCAAATGTCTGAGATCAGATCAAGGAGGTGAATTTATATTTAAGGAATTTAATGCATTCTGTGAAGTAAATGGAATCAGAAGATAATTATCAGCAGCTCGGACACCACAACAGAATGGAGTTGTTGAAAGGAAAAACAAAACTATCTTGGATGCAGCTAGACGTATGTTATCTAAAGAAAATCTACCACATGTATATTGGAGAGAGGTAGTAAGAACATTGATCTATACATTCAACAAAGTTCACATCAAAGGTGAAACCAGTAAGACCCCTCATGAACTATGGTTTGGTATTACTCCTACTCTTAAATATTTTAGAATATTTGGAAGTAAATGCTATATTAGAAGATATGAGTATATTGGAAAATTTGATCCTAGAAGTGATGAAAGAATATTTCTTGGTTATTTATCTAAGAGCAAGGCATATAGATGTTTTAACAAAAGATTGTAGAAAATTGTTGAGAGCACAAATGTGAAGATTGATGAACAATTTAGAGGAAATTCAAGGTGTATAGACTCTAAACTAGCAATAGAGATACTGACAAATGAACCTACATTGAATCCACCAGTACAGAATGAAGATCTAGTTACACCGGTATCATCTAAAAATTCCATTGTAACTGAGGAATAGCAGCAAACGAAGACACCTTGGTATGTAAGATTGAACCACTCTGAAAAATTAGATAATTGGGAACAAGTATCAAGGAGTTATGACAAGAGGAAGACTAGAAAATGAAGAGGTATGTCTTATTTCTCAAATTGAACCATCATCAATTAATGAGGCATGTGAAGATAAACACTAGATTAAAGCTATGGAAGAAGAACTAGAACAAATTGAGAAGAATAACACATGGACATTAGTTCCCCAAGCTAAAGACAAAAATGTGATTGGAACAAAATGGGTATTCAGAAACAAACTTAATGAAGATGGGAAGGTAATCAGGAATAAAGCAAGACTAGTGTGTAAGGGATATTCTCAGAAAGAAGTAATTGATTATAATGAAACCTTTGCACCGATAGCTAGAATTGAGGCAGTCATATTATTCTTGGCTTTTGCAGCACACAAGAACTACAAAGTATATCAAATGGATATTAAATGTGCATTTTTAAATGGAGATCTTGAAGAAGAAGTTTACATTGAGTAACCTGATGGATTTTCTTTGACATATAACAAAGATATGGTTTGCAGGCTAAAGAAATCTTTGTATGGGTTGAACCAAGCTCCAAGAGCTTGGTATGCTAGATTGGATAGATATCTTTTGAATATTGGTTTTTCTAAAGGTAACATTGATAAAAACTTATACTATAAAGTGACTAATGATGACATCTTGGTTATAGAAGTTTTTGTTGATGATATAATCTTTGGAGGAGAAAATGGATTATGTAATGACTTTTCTATTGAAATGCAAAATGAATTTTAAATGTCTATGATTGGAGAGATAAAATTCTTTTTAGGATTTCAGATCTCACAGACTGATAAAGGTATATTCCTAAGTCAATCCAAGTACTTAAAGGAGTTACTAAAGAAATTTGGGATGGAGAACTCTAAACCGGTAAGCACACCTATGACTACAAATGACAAATTATCACTAAGGGATGAATCTACACCTATTAATCCGACTAGATACAAATCTATGAAAGAAGTATTTGAAACAAACAAGACCTGATATTATAAATCCAGTATGTATTGTTTCAAGATTTAAGAGTAATCCTGGAGAAAATCATGAATCAGCAGTAAAAAAGGATTTTTCGGTACTTACAAGGTGTTGTTCTCAAACTCAGATTCCCTTCTCTCCTACCTACTAGGAAAACAATAAACTTTGTTTGCATATGAAGAAGACACCAAGAAAGAATAGATATCCAGAAAAACATATCACAAGGTTTTAACAAAACCTTCTACACTTCGAACTCATCCAAAGTTTAGGTGGGTATACCTTCTGTGAAAACTTTCACACTTTTAAAATTTGAGATCCATAGTAAACCAATACTAGAAACCTATTGACTTCATCACCTTAATAGAACTAAAACATTAAAAGAAAAACTTATACTCATTTTCAGTATTGATCTCTAAGAGAAATAGAAAGAAAACCACAACTAGATACTAGTGCCTTATTCAAGCTACAGAGTCACCTAAATCAAATTAGAATTCCAAATCTAAACAATCTGATACATTTTACCACCTCGGCGTTAGTTAACCCCATACATGCCTAACATATACATGAGTTTTATCCTCTTAAAACTAAAACCATTCATCAAATTCAATATGAGAAAATAATTGATTTATTGATACAGATATTTCATGCATATTTAATTCCTCTCCCTTGAAGAGAAAAGCTAGAAACATATCCATATGACTACCTTACAATCCATGTTCAATCAAATAACCATAGACTATTCAAATGAAACCAACAAATTAACAAGTGCACACCAGAAGACAACACACATTTAGGCCTGAAAAGTGTTGATTTGTATCTTTATATTCATTTTGAAAAATAATCTTACATGATTCAAAGTATTCTCTATGATAGCTAGAAAAACCCAGATATATTTCTCTAGAGTTTCTTTACAAAAATTCTTGTGATCCTTTTTCTATTAGTGCTGGTATCCATTTATAAAAATATGGATGCATACAAGCTTTAGAGATTCCTAAGAATGATTAGTTACAACAGTAACTCCTTTCAAAGAAACAATTACAATTCCTCTTCGATCTCAGCGGCCTTTTCGGTTTGTTGCTCCTCTGTAGCATCTTCTAACCATTCTAGGATTCCTTCTTCTTGCACTGCATATTTCTTGGTCCACTCTTGGAACACATCATCCATAGGCCATGAGTAGCCAACAATTTTCTCCTTCAACTTAAGTAACCTTTTCCAAGAGTTTCTTACTTTCCTCACCTCTGATTCCAAAAAGTCATAGTGTGACTTTACCTTTTCTATCTCTTCAATTGTTTTAACAAATAGAGATGTGTCATCTTTGTTGATGATTTCATTCAACCTTAAAGACAAATCAGCTCCCAGCTCATCAAGCCATACCTATTTGTCCTTCAACTGATTTTGGTTAACAAAACCCCCAGGAAACAATTCAAATTTATGCTTAGTATATTCTTTCCTGTACAAGTTAGCTTTCCTCTCCACATTGGCTCTTCCTTCTACTAACTAAGTCAGACCTTTTGCTAACTCACATGTGGATTTAATAATAGCATCATATTATGCTTCATAATAGGATGCGCACATAAGTTCTAAATCCAATTCTCTTCGCATCCACTTATTCAAAATAGGCTCTAAAATAGCCTTGTCCTCATTTAGCTCACACAAGATGTCCAAAATTCTTTTCATATTAGTGTGCACATTGGGGGCCTCTACTGAATCAACAAAACTCAAAATGGTGGCCTTTACCTTCTCTTCATATTTACTTGCAAACATGGCTTGAGCTTGTTTCAACTTTTCCAGCTCATGTTGAATGGCCTCAGCTAGTTGAAAACTAGAAGGCATAGGAGAAGGGGGAAATTCTATGATAGGACTCGTAGGTGGAGGTCTTACTGGAGAAGGTGCAATCATCAGGGTAGATGACTCACCTCCTTGGTGTTTTCCTACCAATTGACTCTATATTCTAGAAATAGTAGCATCCCTATTGGCTACCTCCCTTTTGGCTTCATTATAATCCTTTAGAATTATTTCTAATTTCACCTGGAGAGTGGCTCTCTCCATTGCTTCTTTCTCTGCCACTGCCACACTGAACTTTGTAGTTTGTAAAATGGTGTTGGTAGCTTCTACCACCCCTGTATCCTGGACTCTTTTTACTATCATACCTCTTAGAAAACTAGATCCTGAGGTATCCTTCCTTCTTCTACTTTCATCCCTATTTAGGGACCACTTGACTAGAGCAACATTATCTTTGCTAAATGTCACTCCCTCCATAGGCTTGGTTTCTTTTCTGATTTCTTCAAGTACCAATGCATCTGCTATATCCTAATCAGGGAGGATTAAAACATCAGCTTTTGACACTATTTCTCTTCCAGCTTCAGGAGTGATGGCTTTGAATTCAGCCATCATTTATTGTTTAACTTCTTCCTCCACTAAGGTTGTATCTTTTTGAGGCTTCTCACTCATTCTCTTTTCACATCTTGCCTTGAATTGTTCAATGTTTCTTTTCCATACAAATTGCATGAAGGCCCCTGTTGTGATAAAATTGTTGTTAGCTAGGAACTCTTCACTAGCTTGCTTGACATCTAGGTCTAACTCTTTACCTTTGTCATACAAACCATCTCCAATCCTTAGATGGGAGGCTTTAGGAACCAATTCTTTGATTTTGGCCATAGCATTTGAGGACATGGTCAATTGTTCTAGGAAGTCATCACATATGTTTCTATCTTGATAATTTACCTTTCCTGTGAACTCCCTTCTTGGTGCCATCCTATTAATGCAATTATATCAATTGAGATTAAAACAAAACTCTTATAAGGCAAGCACATAGTAAAGTACCAATTTTCAAAGTGTAACTAGCAAGAAAGACACAAAAAACCTATTACTCTCTTGAAGAAATTCGCTCTGCACCAGCTCATCTGCAACAAACTTGTCAAAATGGTGCCAATATCCAATTCTTATGGACCTTAATACGACAACTTGGTGTTGAATTGAGACATTAATCTCACATGCTTTGACCATCAACTCAGAATTGAATTCGCAAATCGAATTCAAAAAATGGGTTCCAACGGATCACAAGTTTTCTGAGTATTTCCTTGTTTCATTGTTTTTCCATTTCACAGAGTTTAAAACCCTCACACCTTTCCTTCACGAAGCAACGCCGTTTGTCGGATCCTTGGAAAATTGCACTGCCTTTACTTTTTTTGGTCCTTTTGTATTAGTAATAGGCCCCACCTTCTTTTCGCTACTTCGTGAATGCTAAACCTTGTGCACTTAGATCATGCAAAACAATGCTGGCTGTTCAATCAATTACCACTCGCATGATCTTTACTACTTATGGTGACCACCAGTCTTTTCTACTAATAGCACACAACCATCACTGCTAACAGTTTTTGCCACTTTGCAAAAGCTAACCACCCTGCATCTTCCTCCAAAACAAAGCTCATTGTTGGATCCACCTCAAGATGTACACCATTTAACATACTCAAACCTTTAAAGTGGGCCCTCAACTTGGAAACCACTTGCTTTGTTTCATCACCAGTGAATGAATCTTACATATCAGTCTCCTATTCACTCAAGAACTCCATCAGGCTCCATTCTAGGACTGTCACATGTTCTATTTCACCATGGGTTTCAACACCATCGATTAAATCAAAGTGGGCCCTCAAGCATTCCTTTGGAACCACATGCATCTGACAAGCCATCATTTCTCCTAACCAAGCGACCCACCTATCCCGCCATGTCATCCATCATGTGACTGCCATGTCATTTCACCGTTTCACGAATGGTAAAATTTGTTTAGTTTAGGGTTGCGAATCCACATGGGCCATCCGATCAACTACAAGTTGATCGGTCTTTAAAATCATGACTTGCTTATCTTTAGGACCCACCAACCCTTTCTCTACTTCACAGACTTTAAACCTTAGGCAACTCTTCTTCGTGAAGCAATGATAATCATCGGATCCTTGGAAACTACTTGTTTGTTAACCTTTTCATGACCACCTTGCCCAGACCCTCCACCTTTTCACTACTTTGCAAAAGGTAAAACATAGACATCTTTTGGCTGTGAATCTATGCACACCATTGGATCAACTCCACATTGATCATCCTTTAACCAAAGGAACCGCTTGCCTCTTGGACCTGCCAACTCTTTTACTATTTCTCAAAGGATAAATCACATGCATTTTGGGCTAGCAAAGCAACATGAGCCTTTGGATCCACTTTGAGATGCATTCCTTTTACCTGATGTAAAATCCTTTAGCCTAGCCCACTTACCCTTTTCATTGCTTCGCAGATGGTAAACTGTAGGCATCTTCGGCCAACAAAACAATGCACATTGTAGGATCAACTTTGACTTGCACGATTGTTAAGAAGCCTAACAAAGATTAAAACAAGACATAGGTAAAGGCATAAAAATTAAAAATATTTAAAAGACCACCTAGGGAAAACCTAAAGGGGGGGACACTTTCATGATGGACCGACCCTTCCACTTAAGTGGAAAAAGTAACACAAGATTATAATGCAAGGGTTTTCAAAACATAGGAAGGGTTAAATTTTTCAAAAACCTTAAACCCTCTTTGACCCAAAAAAAACTCAGAGGCAACAAGGTTATGCCAATCACAACTTTGCAGATTTTAGTGGATTATGGGACAAGAATACCCAATTTTCAAAATAGTGATAACAATGGCTCTGACTAGGGATGGTTGATTGCAAGATCAACACAAGAATTCAAAAACTTTGGAGAACAAACCAAAACACAAGCCCAAAAACAACCAATAGAAACAAACCTAAATATATACAGACAAAGACCTACTATGCATGGACTTAAGAGAAGTAATGTTTTAGGAATTGTCCATTCACTAGAAATTCCTATACCTCACCATTCATTTTCTGCAAAAAATATGAATTTCCATTAAGATCATAAACCATAGAGGGGCCTATCCATAGTGACTCAAATTTTTTATGTGTTTCCTTTATCTTGCCCTTTTGCATTCCATTGAAGCACCATGTCGCTAATTTGAAACTTTCTTAACAAGGTTCTTTTATCAAACAGGTATTTGGAATGCAACTGGATCTTCAAATTCCTCTTATGGGCTAAAGTTCTAATTTCTTCCACCTCCACCATTTGAATCATTCTATCTTCCATAGGTTCAGATAACTCCATATCCTCAGCTTGCAGGAACTAGTACATAGGAAGAAGATTGTTGACTGGCACCCTAGATTGCATGGCATAGACCAACTCAAAAGGTGACACACCAATTTGTTTCTTGACAGTAACCCTGTCTGCCCATAGGGCCAACTTTAACTTCTGATCCCAAGACCTTTTGTTCTCCTCAAGGATTTTCTTAATAATGTTTAGAAGGCTCTTATTACTAGATTCAGCTTGCCCATTACCCTGAGGATGATATGGTGAGGAGTAGGACATAATTATTCCATGACTGGTGCAAAATTCAATGAACTCCTCTGATTTGAAGCTCATGGCATTATCCACCACTAGTTTCACAGGAATACCAAACCTAGTTATAACATTGTCCATCAGAAAGTCAATAACAACCTTACTTGTGGCTCTTCTAGTGGGTATAGCTTCAATCCACTTAGTGAAATAGTCAGTGGCCACTATGATCAACCTATGACCTCTCCTTAATTTCTCAACTATTTCACCAATAAAATCAGTGCCCCATTGGACAAAAGGGGCTTCTACTGTGACTGGGTTGAGGGGTAAGGCTCCCTTATACTTCAATTTAGATGAAAATTTCTGGCATGGGTCACATCTCCAGACATGTTCATGGGCATCTTTAAACAAAGTAGGCCAATAATATCTAGCATGGACTATCTTACCAGCAGTTGTTTTGGCAGAGTGGTGACATCCACATACTCCATCATGCATTTTAGTTAACATCTTTCTAGCCTGGGATTTGTCCAAACACATCAACAATGCCCCATCTCTATTTCGCCAATATAGATCACCTTGAATAAGGAAATATTTTTGAGATTTTAGTCTTAGTGTCCTTCTCTAGTTGTGGGTCATTCCCTTTGAATATGTTGCATCCCTTAAAAAATGCACTATCTCTAAGTACCAGGACTGTGTCTCAATACTTATGACCAAGATGTTCTTAATTTCAATAGTATTCACCTCAACATCAAGAAGGTTTGATTCAGCCATCAGCTTTTCAAGGCCTAAACCTCTCACCAATTTAGTCATCTTAATCTCTAAATAAAACTCCTGAATTCTGGTTATCCATCTGCATCTTTTACCAGTGACCTCAGATTGAGATAAAATATCTTTGACAGTTGCATGTGGGACATAAGAAATTACTTGTGCATTTACAAGATATGGCCTAAATGCTTTTATAGCCTTGACCAAAGCATATGCTTGTTTCTCCATAATTTCATATTTTAACTTTGCAGCTTGTAAAGATTTGCTATAAAAAGCTATAGGATGTTCATATCCTTCATTATCCTTTTGTAGAAGAACTGCAGCTACTATATGATATGAAGCAAAAGAAAACAAAGAGAAAGGCTTACTGTATTCAGGGGACTTCAACACCGGTACCTCTGAGATATCCCTTTTAATTTCACCAAAATCTTTTGAAGCTTCTTCATCCTAGCAAAACTTTGTATCCTTCTTAAGCAATCTAACAATGGGCTTGACTATCTCTACAAAATTGGAAATGAATCTTCTAACAAAATTTACTTTGCCCAAGAAAGACTGAATACCTTTGACACTCTTTGGCTCAGGTACATTATTTATAGCTTCAATTATTTCAGGGTCTATTCTAACCCCTTACTTGGAGACAATATGCCCAAGCAGCTTCCCTTTAGTGACAACAAAATGAGACTTTTTTGGATTTAAGGAGACACCAAATTCTAGAGCTTTATTGAAAATATTTTCCAAGTTCCCACAGTGGTCATTCACCCTTTTGGAGAAACATGTTAAATCATCTTGATACACTACCATGATAATGTTAATGAATTCCTTAAAAGCTACATCCATTGCTCTCTGAAAAGTAGCTCCAACATTTTTCAAACCAAAAGGCACTCTTACATATACATATGTTCCCCAAGGGGTGGTAAAAGTAGTCCTGAACTATTCGGATTCTTTCACTAACACCTGTTTATATCCTAAGAACCCATCCATCATAGACAATAGTGCACATCCAGTTACTCTCTGCAACATTGCTTCCATATTAGGAGAAGAATAATTGTCTTTCAAAGAGGCAACATTTAGGTTTATAAAATCAACACAGAGCCCTATGTCCCCATTCTGCTTCCTAACTGGGACCAAATTAGACACCCATGATGAATTCCTTATAGGCTTAATGATCCCCCCTTCCCTTAACTTGGTTAATTCTTGTTGCATTTTAGATTCCAACAGGGGGTTGATAGGTCTTTGTTTCTATCTAAAAGGCTTAGCATCTAGAAGCAAAGGGAATTCTTGCTGAAATAAATCTTGTCTATACACCTTCAGATCTTCATAAGACCAAGCAAAAACATGCTTATATTTTTTCAATAAATTAATAAGGTTAACTCTGACATGAGGAGACAATTTTTTTCCAATATACGCCAACTTAGGGGATGATTCTGTCCCCAAGTTTACTTCCTCTAATTCATCTAACTTGGTGGTTGACTGTTGATGCAAATGACTATCACTATAACTAAACATACCTTCCAATTCTACTAACCCTTTAGGTACTTCATTAGTTTCCAACTGAACCATATCATTTTCAAACACAATTTCTCTATCTTCAACCACTTCTACCAATGCATTGCAATCAATTTTTTGTCCATCATAGTCATCAATGCATTGTATGAATCTAAGAATGTCTTCATCATTAGCAAACATTTTCCAATTATATACATTATCAGGAATGGCAAGCCTAGCTTTTATCTCAAGTATGGATACACCGGTTAGTGTTATATCATCATTTTTTAATGCAACATTTGCTAAGAAATCAGCCATGATATTCTTTGATCTTTCTATCCAATTAATAGAGAATGCACTAAAATGTTCAATCACATCCCAAACTACATGTTTCTGTCTTTTCAAATGATCATTTTTAGATGCATACTTAGATCTAACCTAAGAAACAACCAACTCTGAATCCCATGCCTTTTTGCAACTTCAAGCCCCAATAACAAGGCTTCATATTCAACAGTGTTTTTTTGTGCACTGGAAGGCTAGCAGAAAATAATATTTGAAGGTCATACCTAATGGGGACACAAAAAGAACTCCTACTCTAGATCCTTCTTTAGAGAAAGCTCCATCTAAATACATGTGCCATAAACCATGTTGTTGAGATTCCAATTCAATCACAATAGACTCAATATTTTTCAATTGAGGCAAAATCGGTTGTATTCTAAAATTGTCAAGATCCACATCAATCATACAGTTTAACATACTAGGGTCTATCTCCTCAATTACCCTAGGGGCATGTGGTTCTCTATACAACTTAACATGGCTCCCATTGATGGGGATTGTAGCATATGACAGATCCAACTAAACATTTCCACCTATTGATGCAGCCCATTGTCTAGATAAAAGCATGTCATAGTGAGGTTTTATGCCAGTTACTATGACATCCATCTTATATTTTGCTTAAGGAAATGCTGATATTTTTACCTCCACATCTTTCATCGTACCTATCATTGGCACTTCTTTGTTATCCATAGCATAACACTTCCCATACACTGTACTTATTGACAATCCTAATTCTTTCATGACACCATATTGCATCACATTTGTAGCTGCACCAGAATCTATCATACAGTTCTTAATTAACCGAATATTCACTAATAAAGTAACATAGAAAGGATCAACCTGTGAAGGCTCTTGTGTAATAGTTGTTTCAATATATACTTCTAGAGTTTGTAGATCATGATCCTTTTCACCCTTCATTGAACCTAAAGGCAAAGTTGTATTGTTGTCAGATATCTTAGAAAATAAAGCTAAAACAACTTCTCTATGTTCCTTTATTTTCAATAATTCTATCAAAGGCACTGTGACATTCATCTAGGTAAGAGCCCGAGTCATATCAAAAGTGGAACTATTAATCAACTCAGTATTAATTTTAACTTTCTCTGTCTTAAGCTGACTTGCCTTCTTCATTGTAGCAATTCCTTGTATATCACCAGTAGCATTATTATCCATACCCCTGGCTACATCTTTGGTTATTGTTTTCTTGACCATCTTGAGGTAAGGTGGCATTACTTATTGCTTTCTTTTGAGATATTTCTTTTATAAACATTGAGCTAGGTTCCCCTTGATCTCCATCCTTCTTACTACTTCTCAAGTTGTAATTATGCTTGGCTTTGGCTATGATAGCCTTAGTAAGATTTCTTACTTCTTCATCACTGGGTCTTTGGAGATGAGCTTCTTCATCTTCAATAATTACCATGTTCAAAGTAGGATGCCAATCAAGTGTCAACTATCCTTGGTAAGATCTATTACTATTTAGCACATCACATTAACTAAATTCACTTTGTAAAGACTCATCATCACTTTCAATAATAGTCTCAAACATATTAATATCAGACTCAGCCTCTTTTCTCATGGATTCTTCAAGGGCTTGAGCTACAACACATTGATGAGGAGAATGTGGTCCATCACAAGCCATACACCAAGGAGTATTCTCCATATTATGAATATTTCCTCCTTTCAAAGGATTTGGGGTATCTTGGTTCTGAGTGTTTTTTGGCCTCTCATTTTGAGGTTTGCCATCTTTCTAGGTTGTATTGTAAGGCATGTCATGCAATCTAGGAGGCCTATCTTGCCAATTGTAATGAGGCTTATCAATTTTACTCACCTTGGCAGTAAGATCTTTCATGATAATCACTAATTTCTCTATTTTGTCATCTTCCTTAGAAACTTTATTAGGTTGTTGTTTTAATTCTTGCCACAACCTTCCATCAGTCCTCCTCCCCACCTTTCCAAATGCTTTCCTATTGCTTTCCATATTTATAGCAATTCTAAAAGAATCCCTCAAACTATGTAGGTTTTCATCCCTAAGAATATAGGCCATTTTGGAATTGAAAGCATTATAATAAGTGTTGAGACACATATTATCATCTAATCTCATTACTTGATATAGCCTATGCATTGCTTTCTGAAATCTAGCATTGAAATCTCTGACAATTTCATTATAAAACTTTCTAATATTAATAAACTCATTGAGCATGAAGCTCACATTTGTTTTGTCACCATATTATTCTTGAAAATAGTTTTTAAAATCTTCCCAAGACCCAGTGTTATTCACAAGAAGACCTTTGTACCAGTCCCTTGCATCATCTACTAGGGACTATACAAACAATTTCATGATGACATCTTCATCTACTATTTCATAATCATTGATTAAGTCACCAAAATATTTTAGGTTCTCTTCTACATTGATTGCATTGTTGCTAGCAAATTTGTGGAGTCTATCCCTTAATTCTGTAGGAACATGGTTAGGGTACCCTGGGATTCCATCAAAGAAGAGCTACCTATATAGTTCCAGATTAATGAGTCTTCTCTGGAATTGATTTCTAGTAAATTTATTACCCATGTTCATTCTCACATTAGGGTTCTGAATTGGAAGAGCTTGGCTATGTTGACTTAAAATGGGGATTTGATTAACAGGAATAGTGCTAGTAGGTGGGGTTGATTGGATTTTTATTGGAGGTAGTGGGGTAGGATGAAGTAAAGGTTTACTTGGGTCCACTGAAGGAAAAATTATAGGGGGAGCCTTTAGATAACTAATTTTTTGTTTAACCTCTTGATTGGCTACCTCTAATTCAGCTTTCTCCAATTCCCTTTGCAAGTCTTCCTTCTCTTTCCTCATCCTATCTATCTCTTTCTCATGTGCAAACAACATAGAAGAGATTTTTGTTGTAGTTTTAGACCCAGACCCAGCTTCCATACGCTTCTATTTTCCTTTATCATTGTTAATCCTAACAGGTTGTGGATCACTTAAGACCTCTCTATTTGGCTGTACAACATATTTGTATATAGGGTTGATTTTGGGAACTAAATTTTCTTTGATGACTAGACCTTCATCCTCACTTTTAGCTTTCTCTTGGGTGAATAACTCAAGATCAACAATCTACCTTAGAAGCCTGTCCCTCTCAATCAATTTAGCTTTCACTTCCTTTTCTTTATTTGCTTCCTTCTGTGCTCTCAAAGAAATTAAGTGATGGACTCTTCTATTGAGGGCCTCAATTTATTGGGACACCTTATCTTCATCAGGGAACATTTCTTTAGAATCTTATATATTGACTTGGTCTATATCAATTAAACTAATATTTCCATCTATTGTTCTAGGCACATAATCCATTTTAATATTCAAACTATTCCTATCTTTCCTAGAAAAACTAGCATGAGAGATCTTTTGATTTAAAATTTGGACATCCTCATTGTTACCAAATAACCCAAAATGTCTTGATCAGATTCACCGGAGGAAGAATTTGAATTTGCACATATGGGTCTATTAGATGACTTACCTGTATTAATGCTCTTTTGTACCCAACCAGCATTAGATGGCTCATGTACAACTGATCTTTTCTGGCCTCTCCGTGCCTGTTCAGGTAATCCCTCTTGCAATGTCTCTTGAGGATGCTTCCTCATGAATGACTAGGTGTTCCTTCCTGTCTTCATTGTGCTTGTTTTTCTTAAAAGAGTTATACTTATTCAATAGCACTGGTTATACTTGTCAGAGTTTTTGCCCACAAAGACTGTGGGAAAAAAGAAAACAAGCTTGAACAAATCACTTGCAAAGAATTAAAAAATCAAGAAGATTTTCAAAGAGAAAGATAGCACAAATGAGAGATAAGGCAATCTTCCATAGTACACAGAGATCCAAACAAACTTCTGAACTAATTCAGGTACCAATCTGTAACATAGATACACACTATGACTATCCCCAATAGAGTCACCACTTTTGTTGTTCTCAAATTCTAATTACCTTCTCTCCTCCCTATTAGGAATACAATAAACTTTGTTTGCATATGAAGAGGGCACCAAGAAAGAATAGAACTTCAAAAAAACATATAACAAGAATTTAACAAAACCTTCTACACTTTGAACTTATCCAAAGTTTAGGTGGGTATACCTTCTGTGAAAAATTTCACACTTTTAAAATTTGAGATCCATAGTAAACCAATGCTAGAAACCTATAGACTTCATCACCTTAATAGAACTAAAACATTAAAAGAAAAGCTTATACTCATTTTCAGTATTGATCTCCAAGAGAAATAGAATGTAAACCACAATTGGATACCAGTTCCTTATTCGGGCTATAGAGTCACCCAAATCAAATTAGAATTCCAAAACTAAAAAACTCATACATTTCACCACCTCAGCCTTAGTTAACCCCATACATGCCTAACATATACATGATTTTTATCCTCTTAAAACTAAAACCGTTCATTAAATTCAAGATGAGCAAATAATTGATTTACTGATACAGATATTTCATGCATATTTAATTCCTCTCCCTTAAAGAGAAAAGCTAGAAACATATCCATATGACTGCCTTGCAATCCATGTTCAATCAAATAACCCTAGACTATTCAAATGAAACCAGCAAATTAATGACTACACAACAAAAGACAACACAGATTTAGGTCTGAAAAGTGTTGATCTATATCTTTATATTCATTTTGAAAAATAATCTTACATGATTCAAAGTATTCTTTGTCATAGCTAGAAAAACCCAGATATATTTTTGCAGAGTTTCTTTACAAAAATTCTTGTGATCCCTTTTCTATTAGTCCTCGTATCTATTTATAACATTATGGATGTATACAAGCTTCAGACATTCCTAAGAATGATTAGTTACAACCGTAACTCCTTTCAAAGAAATAGTTACAAGTCCTCTTCAGTCTCAGCGGCCTTTTCGGTGTGTTGCTCCTTTGTAGCATCTTCTAACCATTCTGGGATTCCTTCTTTTTGCACCGCATATTTCTTGGTCCACTCTTGGAATACATTAATAGTAGGCCATGAGTACTCAACAATTTTCTCCTTCAACTTAAGTAACCTTTTCCAAGAGTTTCTTACTTTCCTCACCTCTGATTCTAAAAAGCCATAGTGTGACTTTGCCTTTTCTATCTCTTCAATTGTTTTAACAAATAGAGATGTGTCATCTTTGTTGATGATTTCATTCAACCTTAAAGACAAATTAGCTCTTAGCTCATCAAGTCATACCTATTTGTCTTTCAACTGATTTTGGTTAACAAAATCCCAAGGAAACAATTCAAATTTATGCTTAGTATATTCTTTCCTATACAAGTTAGCTTTCCTCTCCACATTAGCTCTTCCTTCTGCTAACTTGGTCATACCTTTTGCTAACTCACATGTGGATTTAATAATACCAGATCCTACTTCATCATAGGATGCACATATAAGTTCTAAATCCACTTCTCTTGGAATCAACTTATTCAAAATAGGCTCTAAAATAGCCTTGTCCTCATTTAGCTCACACAAGGTGTCCAAAATTCTTTTCATATTAGTGTGCACATTGGGGGCCTCTACTAAATTAGCAAAACTCAAAATGGTGGCCTTTACCTTCTCTTCATATTTACTTGCAAATAGGGCTTGACCTTGTTTCAACTTTTCCAACTCATGTTGAATGGTCTCAACTGGTTGAAAACCATAAGGCATAGGAGAAGGGGGAAATTCTGTGATAGGACTGGTATGTGGAGGTCTTGCTAGAGAAGATGCAATCATCAGGGTAGAGGACTCACCTCCTTGGTGTTGTCTTGCCAATTGGCTCTGTAGTCTAGAAATAGTAGTATCCTTGTTGGCTACCTACCTTTTGGCTTCATTATAAGCCTTTAGAATTGTTTCTAATTTCACTTGGAGATCAACTCTCTCATTTGCTTCTTTCTCTACCACTACCACATTGAACTTTTGTAGTTTCTAAAACAATGCTGGCATCTTCTACCACCCTTGTATCATGGACTCCTTTTACTATCATACCTCCTAGAAAACCAGATCCTAAGGTATCCTTCCTTCTTCTACTTTCATCCCTCTTTAGGGACCACATGACCAGAGCAACATTTGTTGGCATATGGACACTCCAATGAGACATTGTGTGTGATTGAAGGTTTTGTCATTGATGGCAACCTTGCAATCCTATGGCACCGGCAAGAAATTATAATGGCAAAGCATTACACAAGCAACCTTGCAATCCTATGACACTAGCAAGACATTCTACCGGCAAAGCATTATTCAAGCAAGATAGTGCATCGGCATAAACAAGAACAATCTACACCAGCACCGGCATAGAAGAAAAGATGTATACCGACACAGAGGCTGACAAGATTTTTGATATGTAATATTTTGTTTATTATTGTAAGCTGACTTGGCAAATTGTAAAATAACTCGTGTATATAAAAGAGATCATTGTAGACATTTGTAGGATATGGTAGGAAGCATAAAGAAAATTATTAGGTAAATTTAATGTGCAAATTATAGGTCAAGGGTATATGTAAAGAACAAAGCAAGAACTAGGACTAAATCTAGCATTGAAGATGCTATTGTAAAGCAGTACAGATTATTGGATTTGCATAATCCTCATTGTAAGTCAGTGTGACTTCTTATTGAGCAGTGTGCTCTAGGCAGTTGGCCTTCCTGCATGTGCATGCCCCTATTCTAAGTAATATTCTTTTATTGGCCAGTAAGTGAATATTCTGGGTCACAAATCCCACCAAGGTTTTTCCCACACTGGGTTTCCTCATGAAACATCTTGTGTTATGGTGTTCTTTTCATGTGGATGTTTTTGGTTTTGTTAATCACATTAATTCTTGCATACCGGTATACTGTTACTTTATGTTCTGCATGTTCTGTTTTAAGAAAATCACATTACCGGTCAGATACGGATTCACCCCCCACTCTCAGTATCTATGAAAACCCTAACAATTGGCATCAGAGCTTGGTCCTCTATTTTCAGAAGCCTAACAGCTTGAGGAAGATCTTGACACCGGTAAAGATGGAAAATCTGATGAAGCAACTTGAAGGAGCTCTTACTAACTATGATGCAGAGAAGTTGAAAAATATCAAATTAGAAGATGATTTAAAAGCAGCTCAGGACATTATTCAGGGACTTCAAGAAAATCTTACTATTACAAGAAACAAGAGAAGAGAACTTTGTGAAAAATTGCAAAATGAGAATGATGAAAAGGAATCACTTAATGATATGATAAGCAAATTGAAACAAGAGATCATGACAACAAAAAATAAAATGCAGGATATGACTATGAGATTTTGCAAAGAGATTGAGGACAGAAAGAAGAATGAAGAAGAATTGACTAGAAGACTAAGTGATGTAGCAAATGAGAACACAAGACTTAGCTATGAAAATGACATGTTGAAGATAGATCTAATGCATACTCAAAATGACTCAAATGAACTAATGAGACAAAAAGAAATCTTGGAAAGGGAATTGGAAATTGCAAATCAACACAAAGAAAAATTCAAGAAAAGCTCAAAAGAACTTGGTACCTTATTGAAGAGTCAAAAACCCAAAGGTGACACATCTGGAATTGGATTTGAAGTTGGAGAAAGCTTCGGTACTGCAAATACTTAGGATCATAGCAAACCGGTAAGACCTCCTAATACTTACAAATTCAATGGAAAATACTTTAACTGCAATAAATATGGTCATAGGGAAAATGAATGTAGATCTAGGAATTATCAGAATATCAATCCTCCCACCGGTCAATGCTCCAAATGCAACAAAATTGGTCATAACTCTAAAAACTATAGAATGAATGTAAGATGTTATGTTTGTGGAAGATTTGGACATTTATCAAATCAATGTAGAACACAAACCGGCATAGGTTATGGGAAAGCTATTCAGAAAAATAATGTAACTTGTTATGCATGTAACAAGATTGGTCATATTGCTAAATTTTGTAGAAGTAAAGGTACACTGATAGACAACAAAAGTACTAGCTTGAAAGGTAAAGAAAAGGTTGAAGAGGTTAAGCAAGAATTCTCAAAACAATGGATCAGAAAAGGTGATCTAAATATTGGGAATACTCCTCCACCGGTAGAACCAACAAATACTCCACTGGCAGGACAATGTGATGCTCCACCGGTAGGATAGAGCAATGCTCCACTGGTAGGAAGTTCTTAATCAAATTGAAGAAAATTATCTTGAGGGTTTGGCAATCTAATGACACATGTGCTATTATTCCCTCGGTTAGAGAAAAGAAGTTGAAAATCACTCATTACTGGCAAATAAAGTTAAGCTAATACATTACCGGCAAGAAATTAATGTGGTAGGTAGCAGAAAAGACTTTATAAAATAAGGTTTTGGCTCCATTTCATTTCACCATGATTTCAAACTTTCAGAGAGCGTGAAGATTTCCGAGCTAAGGAATTTCGAGCAAAGAGGAAAAGCACTTCAACAATCAATCCATCCAAAGGAAGAAAAAGGTATTTATCACCATGGCATCCTCCTCTGCAATTGAATTCATAGCAAACCCCATAGTAGTCAAGGTTATAAAATGCCCTAGGCCCGTATTTCAGCTAGTTCCCGAGGTAGCTAAGAAAGATGACAATATAGGTTCTTTTTCCCAAATTCCAAAAGGTGTTGTTTATGCAGAAGATCCTAGAATGTATATTCATTGCAACATAGAGGAATTAGGTGATGAAGAAATTAAAACATGTATAGGACTGTTATATGTGACAATTCTAGAAATGTGAAACCTAAACATAAAGTTGTTGAAACCCTAGGATTCACTGAAATCCTCTGCATTCCTAAATTTCCCAAGGAAGTGGTTAGGATAGTTTTAAGTAGGGTACATGGCTCATTCTTTTGGCTTGATTCAGTTCACAAAATCACTAAGGAAGCTATGAAAGTAGTAATAGGGTTACCTTCCATCGATAGCAGACCTGACAAGACTAAGAATGTCTCCAATGACCTAGAAATGAACTTAACTGGTGCAACATCAGGCAGAAGGTCTCTAAGGGTTAATGATGTGACTGATATAAATGTTAGATTTGTTAGCATGATTTTAGGGTACAAAGCAACTCATGCAAATAGACTCAACTCAGTCTCCAGTTTATGCATGAAGAGTGCTCATGATATGGTAAAAGAAAATGTGAAAATTGATGTATGTGAATGGTTAAAAGATGAGTTGATTGATAACTTAGCCAAAACCAAGAAATATAAGAAAGGAACTTTTAGATTTGGAAATTTACTTGTATGTTTAATAATACACATAACAAAACAGGTTCCCCATATAGGCAACAAAGATTTTGGATATGACATACCGATAGGAAAATAATTATCAGACTTATTCAACAACATGGGTGAAAACAAGGAAAAGAATATCAATGAGTATTTTTAGGCACTAAAGGTCAGAATGAACAAAAGAATCAGACTATCATAGGAAATTATCAACAAATACAAGGATGATATATGTTTTGTAATTAAAAAGGATGAGATCTGGATGGAAGCAGTCATCCCTAGGACAATCTGGGTAATAGAGATGGGTTATGAGACCGATGATCATATCATTGAAACTTATGCCAAAGCACTTCTAGAAGCACCCAAGGAACCAAAAGAAGAAGTATTTGGTAGTGCTGAGACCATAGAAAGCCAAATTCAGTCAAAGAAAAGAGTGAAAAAGGTTGAGGCATTTGTGAGAAAAGGATCCAGACAAGAAAAAGCCATAAAGGAAGATGTATTAAAGAAAACCGGCATAACTTAAGATGAGTTGGTAGCCCAACAACCTAAAGCTCATCTATCACCAGTAGGTACTTCCTTAGAAGGAGATATGCCAACAACTTTCAAAAGAGTTGTTAGGAAAAGAGACCCCTCATCGGCAACCACTCCTTCACCTAGAAGGACAAGGCAGAAGCAACAAGCTATGAGATCTCTGGTCAGAAAGGTCACACCTAAAAAGAAGTTGACCACTAAGAAGGAGAAAAAGACAAACATAGACTTGGCCCCTCTTGATATATTACTGAATGAGATCACAAAGGAAGGAAAATTGAAAAACATAGGGAAAATTTATGACCACCTATCGGATGGTGAGAAAGGGCAAGTTGAGGAGAGGGTAATATTACACATGGACATGTATAAAAAGTTTTTGATGCAAGTCTTAAATTAAATTCCTGATGAACTATACAAAAGACTTGAGGCCAGAAGGCAAGGAATAATTGAATTGGATAAGAAAATTAAAATAGAAAAACTACTTGCAGTATATCCGGTAAACTCACCTAAAGAAATTGATGATCTAATAGCTCAGGCCAACCGGATAGTTTTTTCCACTGCACATTGGCAAATTTCACTGATGGCAGGTAGAGTTACAGAGGTTTCAAAGGAAACAAAAGCTGGTCAGGATATATTCTTGGTTGAAAAAGAAAAACAAGAAGAATATAGGAATCCCAAGCCCATTAAGGTATATCAGAAGGACAAAGGGAAAGGTAAAGTTGGTGGACCACCAAGTATCAAGATTAGAGACAACTTACCCCCACCTCCTTTAAATACTCCACCGGTAAAATCAACAACCACTGAAGATCAACTGGCAGCTGAGAGCATGGATACAGAGGATAATAATCCTAATCCTGAAGTCCTATATACTATGAATGTTGATACTCAGAAGATCAACATAGTGGTAGATAAGGATACAATAGATAAATCAGGTAAAGCCAAAGAGCCTCCGGTAACAGGAAATATAGAACAACCAGTAGTGGATACAGGGAAAAAGGTGGAATCTAAAACACAAATAGAGAAACTAATAGAGCTAAAGGCTCTAGAATAGATGCCACTAGTAAGAAATGAAGTAGGAAAACTAGTGCTTAAGGAAATGCAGACACAAACTGACTTTCCAGAGGTCAATACAAGCTTGGTCACTTCCACCGGTACTCAGTTTGTTGGGTCACCATCAAATATGACTAAGGTATTACTTGAATCTATCAAGAAAATAACTGATTATAGCTCACAAGCTTACAAAGCAATAGATGATTCAATCCCATTTTTGAAATCAATAGCTCCTAATTGTAATATAGACAATAAAGATTCTTTAGGACAATTGGATACACTTTGTAAATATATTTCTAGAAATTTTGAGCAAACAAAGGTAGAATCTATAAAGGAAATTGTAGAAAAAGAGAAACAAAAATTCTTTGAGGAAGGAATAAAGAAGTGTAACAGGGAGTTCAACATACTTCTACCGGAACTGTGTAATTTGTTAAAAGAGTACAAAAACCTATATAAAGATACATGTAAAACAAACTTTTTGACTGTAGATATTGACAAAAAGATAAGCAAGGCACAGGATGAGATAAATAAACTTGTAGACAATTTTGTCAACTCACCTGATTCATTATCAGTTTTTGAAGAGAAGATAGAAAATTTTGAGAAAGAATTGCTCAAATTGGAAAGAGAGAAAGAGGCAATAATAAACAAGGCAAAACTTTTGAGATCTAAACTAAGTCCAAGATTGGACTATTTAGCATCTCTGTAGAAGGAAATCTCAGAGGCATTAACACAGGGAAGCAAAACACCAGCAGAGCACTTGCAGTATCTCACTGGTATAGTAAAAAGAACTGAGACAGCAATAAAAGACAGTAAGAAGTTTATGGATGGTATAAACTTAATTTTGGGAGATCTTCTTCAGATAATAACTACCCAACTACAAGGTTGAGGTTATAGATTGGTACAACTACAAACTCTACTAACCTTTGTCATTGATGCCAAAGGGGGAGTAGTAGGATGAGAAAATTCAAAACACAGGGATCATATGCTCAGGGGGAGTTCTCACATTTTTGGATATCTTTTTGAAATTTCTCATGAGTGTTGCCATCAATGCCAAAGGGGGAGATTGTTGGCATATGGACACTCCAATGAGACATTGTGTGTGATTGAAGGTTTTGTCATTGATGGCAACCTTGCAATCCTATGGCACTGGCAAAGCATTACACAAGAAACCTTGCAATCCTATGGCACCAGCAAGACATTGTACCGGCAAAGCATTATTCAAGCAAGATAGTGCACCGGCATCAACAAGAACAATCTACACCAGCACCATCACAGAAGAAAAGATGTATACCGGCAAAGAGGCCAACAGGATTTTTGATATGTAATATTTTGTTTATTATTGTAAGCCGAATTGGCAAATTGTAAAATAACTCTTGTATATAAAAGAGATCATTATAGACATTTGTAGGATATGGTAGGAAGCATAAAGAAAATTATTAGGTAGACCTAATGTGCGAATTATAGGTCAAGGGTATATGTAAAGAATAGAGAAAGAACCGGTATTGAATCTAGCATTGAAGATGCTATTGTAAAGCAGTACAGATCATTGGATTTGCATAATCCTCATTGTAAGTCAGTGTGACTTCTTATTGAGCAGTGTGCTCTAGGCAATTGGCCTTCCTACATGTGCAAGCCCCTATTGTAAGTAATATTCTCTTATTGGCCAGTAAGTGAATATTGTGGGTCACAAATCCCACCGAGGTTTTTCCCACACCGGGTTTCCTCGTTAAACATCTTGTGTTATGGTGTTCTTTTCATGTGGATGTTTTTGGTTTTGTTAATCACATTAATTCTTGCATACTAGTATACTTTTACTTTATGTTCTGCATGTTCTATTTTAAGAAAATCACATTACCGGTTAGATACTAATTCACTCCCCCCTCTCAGTATCTGTGGGAACCCTAACAGAGTTATCTTGGCTAAATGTCACTCCCTCCATAGGATTGGTTTCTTTTTTGATTGCTTCAAGTACCAATGCATCTGCTATATCCCATTTAGGAAGAATTAAAACACCAACCTTTGACACCATTTCTCTTCTAGCTTTAGGAGTGATGGATTTTACTTCAGTCATCATTTCTTCTTTAACTTCTTCCTCCACTAAGGTTGTATCTTTGTGAGGCTCACTCATTCTCTTTTCACATGTTGCCTTGAATTGTTCAATGTTTTGTTTCCATACAAATTGCATGAAGGGCCCTGTTGTGACAAAATTGTTGTCATCTAGGAACTCTTCACTAGCTTGCTTGATAGCTAGATCTAACTCTTTACCTTTGTCATACAAACCATCTCCAATCCTTAGATGGGGGGCTTCAGGAACCAATTCTTTGATTTTTGCCACAACATTCGAGGACATGGTCAATTGTTTTAGGAAGTAATCACATATGTTTCTATCTTGATAATTTACCTTCCCTGTGAACTTCCTATTAGTGTCATCCCATTAATGCAATTATATCAATTGAGATTCAAACAAAACTCTGATAAGGCAAGCACACAGTAGAGTACCAATTTTCAAACTATAACTAGCAAGCAAGACACAAAAAACCTATTACTCTCCTGAATAAATTTGCTCTGTACCAGCTCCTCTACAACAAAATCATCGAAATGGTGCCAATATTCAATTGATGTGGACCTTAATACAACAACTTGGCATTGAATTGAGACATTAATCTCACATACTTCACCATCAACTCAGAATTGAATTTGCAAATAAAATTCAAAAAATGGGCTCCAATGGATCACAAGTTTTTCAAGTATTTCCATGTTTTGTTGTTTTTCCATTTCACAGAGTTTAAAACCCTTGCACGTTTCCTTCACAAAGAAACGATGTTCATTAGATCATTAGAAACTTGCACTACCTTTACTTCTTCTGGTCCTTCTGTATTAGTAATGAGCCCCACCTTCTTTTCACTACTTTGTGAATGCTAAACCTTGTGCACTTCAATTGTGCAAAATAACGCTGGCCATCCAATCAATTACCACTCGCATGATCTTTACTGCTTATGGTGACCACCAGTCTTTTCTACTAACCGTGCACAACCATCACTACTAGCGGTTTTTGTCACTTCATGAAAGCTAACCACCTTGCACCTTTGGACTACAAAACAATACCCATCGTTGGATCCACCTTGAGATGTATACCATTTAATGCACTCAGACCTTTAAAGTGGACCCTCGACTTGGAAACCACTTCCTTTGTTTCATCACTGGTGAATGAATCTTACATGTCAATCTACTACTCACTCAAGAACTTCATCGGGCTCCATTCTAGGACTACCATGTGTTTTATTTCACCATGGGTTTCAAGACCATCATCAGTTAAATCAAAGCGAGCCCTTAAGAAATCCTTTGGAACCACGTGCATTGGACAAGCCATCATTTCTCTTGACCAAGTGACCCACTTGTCTTGCCATGTCATCCACCGCATGACTGCCATGTCATTTCGCTATTTCGCGAATGGTAAACTTTGTTTGGTTTGGGGCTACAAATCCACCTAAGCCATCCGATCAACTACAAGTTGATCGATCTTTAAAATCATGACTTGCATATCTTTAGGACCCACCAACCCTTTTGCTACTTCCTAGACTTTAAACCTCAGGCAACTCTTCTTCACGAAGCAATGACAGTTGTCAGATCCTTGGAAACTGCTTGTCTATTAACCTTTTCACTACTTCATGAAAGGTAAAACATGGACATCTTTCGACTGCAAATCTACATGCACCGTTGGATCAACTCCACATTGATCATCCTTTAACCACAGGAACCACTTACCTCTAGGACCCGCCAACTCTTTCACTATTTCACAGAGGATAAATCACATGCATCTTGGGCTATTGAAGTAATGCGAGCCGTTGGATCCATTTCGAGATGCATTCTTTTTATCTGATGAATAATGCTTTGGCCAGGCCCACTTACCCTTTTTGCTTCTTTGCAGATGGTAAACTGCAGGCATCTTAGCCTAGCAAAACATTGCACACTGCAAGATCAACTTTGACTTGCACAATTGTTAAGAAGCCCGACAAAGATTAAAACAAGACACAGGTAAAGGCATAAGAATTGAAAATATTCAAAAGACCGCCCAGGGAAAACCTAAAGGTGGGACACTTTCATGATGGATCGACCCTTCCACTTAAGTGGAAAAAGTAACACAAGAATAGAACGCAAGGGTTTTCAATACATAGGAAGGGTTAAATTTTTCAAAAAGCTTAAACCCTCTTTGACCCAAAAAAAACTCAGCAACAAGGTTAGGCCAAGCACAACTTTGCAGATTTTAGCCAATTATGGGACAAGAATACCCAATTTTCAAAACAATGATAACACAATGCACTGCAGATCTTGGTTTATGGTATCCTAGAGATGAAAAATTTGAATTATGTGCATACACAGATGCAAATTGGGTAGGAGATGTGGATGACAGAAAAAGCACCACCGATAGAGCATTTTTCTTGGAAGCATATTAATTTCTTGGTTGAGTAAGAAACAAAGGTGCACATCTTTATCAACAACAGAATCAGAATATGTTGCAGCAACAACTAACTGTACACAGGTATTATGGCTTAAGAAAATGTTGAAGGACATAAAGGTAAAATGCAAGAAACCTATAACTATCTATTGTGATAACACTGCAGCAATTGATATATCTAAGAATCCGGTACTACATTCTAAAACTAAACATGTTTCTATCAAATTGAATTTTTTGATAGAGAATGTTGAAGCGAAAGAAGTAAAACTAGTTTATGTGAATACTAAAGAGCAGATTGCAGATATTTTTACTAAGCCTTTGCCTAAAGAGACTTTTGAATATCTCAGAGATGAGCTTGGGGTCATACCCCCACCGATAGAGACTTAGACAATTGATGTTTGTCATCAACCAACAGAACTAACAAATAAATCTTTTATTCCGTCTTTGATGAGAAGATCTACTTCTCAGGGGGAGTAGTTGGCATACTGAATTGGTTGGTATTTTGTATTTGAACCTGGCTTTTATATTCATTTTAGCATTTGATGTCAAACGGGGAGAGATTGATATGGAAAAACACAAGGACAACACATGTTACTCTCAAGGGGAGAGATTGATTACTCTCTGTATCTGAATTTTGAATTCTGGTTATGATCTCTTTTGGGAGATTGTTGGTTTTGGGTTTTTGGCATTTCTATTTTGGCAGTTTGATGGTTTTTCCATCTTGTGTTTCCATCAATTCCAAAGGGCGAGATTCTTGGTATTTTGGTATGTTTTTGTCATTCATGTCAACACCTATCAACACTTATCAACTCTGGCACTTTGGTAAAATGATTATGTTCATGGGCAAGCAAGTGACTTATGCACAATCACCAATATCTGGTACACCGACATGATATATTGTTCACCAGCACTTGGAATGACATGGAAAGCACTTGGTTATGTCAAAGACATTATTTGGACACTTTGTCTTGGAGATTTGTTCATTTTCATATTCATATTTGTATATTTGTTGTTACCAACAAATAGGTCCAGAATAAGCATCAACAGGCTTATCTATTCCAGATCAGCATGACATGCTTTGGAGATATTTTTGTTGTTATTGTAAATGCATTAAGCCGACATGTTGAATCAAATATTGCATCAGTTATTGATTTACTTGTAATTATTTTATTGTAATATCTTTTAGAGCCGACCTACTAAAATTGGTCTTAGGTTATTGTATATATGTAAGATTTTATTTGTAAGATCGATATGTGATTGGGATAAGGAATTGTAAGAAGGTATATGTGAGAATAAGTAGATCTATACACACAGAAATCATTTGAAGGTGAAGCAAGGTTTTTGTGAAAACAATCAAAACTACACCAGTACTAAATCTAGCATATGAAGATGCTATTTTGAGTAGTACATCATTATTGGATTTAACCATCCAATTGTAGTCAATGTGACTCCCATTTGTGTTTGAGTAGTGAGCTCTAGGCATTTGACTTTTCTACATGTGCATACCCCATTTGTATACACATACTATCTACAGTAGTATCATCTAATTGTGGGTAAGGTTTCCCACCATGGTTTTTCCCTTTACAGGGTTTCCACATACAAATATTGGTGTTATGTGTAGTGGACTTTATTGTCTTTCTGTTTCATACATTAATCTTTACCGGTACTATAATTAATTGATAAACTATCTACAGGCATAAATTTTGGTTTACTGGTATTAAGCATTAAGGTTGGTTAAGTTGTTTTTGGTCTGAATTTATTTGACAATTGATTCACCCCCCCCCCCCCCCCCCCTCAGTTGTCTCTGAGACCTAACAATATGGTCATGAAGAATGAAATGCAAGCCCTAACTATGAGGATGTCCAAGGAGATTGAAGACAGGAAGAAGAATGAAGAAAATATTGCTATATCTCTAAAAGATGGATCTGAGGAATGAATTAGGTTAGTTCATGAGAATGATGTGTTGAGAATTGAATTGGTGCAATCATAGAACAATGAGAAAGCATTGTAAAGAATGGTAACAATCCTAAGAGATGATCTGACTATTGCAAATGAATACAAAGATAATTTCAAGGTTAGTTTTGCTAAGCTTGATGAATTATTGAAGGATCAAAGGGACACTAGAGACACTAGAGGTCTTGGATTTGAGCATGGAGAAAGCTTTGGTACTACAAATGAAGATCAAAAGGTCAACTGGAATCAGAGGTCATTGGTAAGGCAAGGCATTGTAGGAATAGAGAAAGTCAGAATAATAATGCAATTCCCAGTCAATGTTCAAATTGTGTGAAGTATGGTCATAGGACATAAGATTGTTGAATGAATGTGAAATGTCATGCATGTGGAAAGTTGGACATATGGCTGATCAATGTAGGTCAAGAAATGGTCAAGGTTACAATAAAGTAATTTAGAAGAACAATGTCACTTGTTATGCATGCAACGAAGTAGGGCATATTGCTAAATTTTGTAGAAGCAAGAACCTACTGATAGGAAGTGATGAATCTGATGAGAAGGTAAAGTAGAAGGTTGATGACACTTGGAAGGAGAATGAGAAGAAGTGGGGTTATGAAGTCCAAGGCTCAACCGACAGAATCAATTTCCCCTAATGTTCATTTGGTTGAAGGATATATCCCGATTACTCAACCAATAGAGTAGAATGTTCCTACACTATCAGGAAACTCATCTAGTAACTAAGGCATTCGCCCTAGGGGGAGGCAAATTGATGATAGATCTTGCATTGCCCTTGGTAGTGGTCTAAAAGCCTATTTCAGATCTTTGGAAGTTAGTTTCAAGGTTAACTGACAAAGATTTGTTGGATCTTGGATCTTGGATCTAGTTTGGTTTACCAGTAAGTCACTTTATGAGTTATGGTTTGGTCATACATCTATAGTTAAGTACTTCAGAATCTTTGGTAGTAAATGTTATATCATGAGAGATGATTTCATTGGAAGTTTGATCCTAGATGTGATGAAGGGATATTTCTTGGTTATTCTAATGAAAGTAAAGCATATAGATGTTATAACAAGAGGTTTCAGAGAATTGTGGAGAGCACTAATGTCAAGGTGGACGAGAAGAATAGAAGTCAAATTAGAATTTATGAGCAAGAACCAACAGTGGAAATGGTCTTAACTGAACCGGTAACACCTATACTAGAATATAATGTTGAACAAGTTACTCTGGCAGTATCAAAAAATTCAATAGTAACTGATGATCAAGGAAGAGGAATAGAGAGTTAGAAGAATCCTAGGTATGTAAGGTTGAATCATTTAGAAGATCAGATAATTGGACAAGAAGAAGGTTGGCAGCTGATGAGATATGCTTAATTTATTTAATTGTACCGACATCATGTATCAAAGCTTGTAAGGATGAATGTTGGATGAAAGCTATGGAAGAGGAATTGGATCAGTTAGAAAAGAACAACACATGGACTTCGATGTTATTGGAACTTGGATTGATTGGTTTGCAATAGATATACTCAGAAGGAAGGAATTGATTATGTTTAATCCTTGCTCTGGTAGCTAGGATTTTCAAATATTTTCAAGGATTATCTGGTGTAGTTTTTGTTTTATGATGACTTTACACTTTGAGAATGTTCAAATGTGGATTGGGATAGAGATACAGGTAACCGGATAGGATCATTCGGTGAAGCTTTCTTTCTTGGAAAGAAACTTGTTTCATGAATCACCAGAAGTAGTCATGTACTTACTTATCTACTGCTGAAGATGAGTATGTTGCTAATGCTACTAAATGTACACAAGTTCTATGGATGAAGCATATGTTGCAGGATATATAGCTAGATTATAATGTACTGGTAGTTATTCATTGCAATAACTCTATTTCTATTGACATATCAAATGATCTATTATTTCTATCAAGTATAACTTTATGAAGGAGTAGGCGGAAGAAAATGAAGTCAGATTGGTTTGAGGAATCATTTGATCATTTGAGAGACAGGTTAACGCTCTAGTAGAGACTTGAGTGATGTTATTTGGCATCAGTCAGGTATGCATTATCTAAGCTATTATTCATTCTAGATTGATGTGGTGATGCTACTACTCAAGGGGAGTAGTTAGTCTTGTGGTGTAGTGATTTATGATTTTGCTTTGATATCTATGTCAGATATTTGGCATTGATGTCAAAGGGGGAGAGATATTCATGTGAAAAACTTAAGGATTTATATACTTTAGGGAAGATTTATTAATGTGTAAGACATAGCTTAACATAGATATTAGTCTAAGGGGGAGATTATTTGCACAAGGAGGAGAAACAAAATTTCAGATTGGTTGTATCACATTGGGGGAGTTTTGTTCTCAACCAAATATCTCTTTTAGAATCATTGATATACCATGTTGTGGGAGATTGTTGGCTATCTTTCATTGGGGGAGACTTGTTTGGCATTTCTTGGTACTTGGATGTTTTTCACATCTAGTGTTTCCATCAATGCCAAAGGGGGAGATTGTTGGCAATTTGGAGGAATTAATTATGTGATATGTCGTGCTTGTGAAGTGTGATACTTGTAGCTGCAACACAAAACACTCAATAGATCATTACAAGCATATTTAGCAAATTTAAAACAAAGAAAGATTAAAAAATGGCAAAGTGATCTATCACCTCCTAAGAGATGCGAGTGTGGATTTTCTCTCAAATCTGGATAAGCAAATTCTAGTGTCTTGACTACACCTAGATGGAGGATTTGAAATGATAATGATGCAATTAAGCTATAAAAGAGAATGATTAAGCTACATGATTCAACAATTATACTAGAAAATGATCAAATTAAGCTAGATCTAAGATGCAATTGCCTATAATAACAATGCTCAAATGATATGCTAAGAGATATATGTCTATAGTAACAATGCCTGAAATGCAAATGAGATGGGATGATTATTGCTCCAAAATGGGGGATATTTATAGGATTTCCAATGCCAGGGGTGAGGTGGTATGAATCAATAGTCAAGATTGAGTCTAAAGATATCAATGGTGAAAATGGAGGAGGTTGGAAAAGAGGTTGGTGGAAAGGGAACATTTGTCAGCTCTATGGTGACCAGTGTCAAGAAGATTTGCTCATGAGAGGGCAAGTGTCTAAGGAAAGGGGACATGTGGCCCAAGAATGCCATGTGTCTCAAGGGAAGAGTATCCACACCATAGGAGGTTAGGATGTGCAAGCTAAGATAGGTTTAATTAAGCCCAGGGTTAGATGGAATGGGTTAGGTTTAGAAGTAGTTAGGTTAGGTGGTTAGAAGTTAGGAGGCATGTGGGTAATTTGACTTTAAAAATTCAAATAATAGGAAAAGATTAATTAACTTTCAACAACTCATAAATTGATTTGTTTTAATTAATTAGGGATTAGAAGAAATGAATTTAAATGGGGAGGGATTAATTAATTTGAATTAATTAATCAAAGGGGATTACTAAAATGAACCTATTAAATAAATCCTTATATTTATTAATAAGTAGATGAGTGGAAGAATTTAATCAAATTGCTAATGAATTCCATTAAATTGGGTAGGAGGATTAATTAAATAATTGCTTAGTCAATTAATTATCTTCAGACCATTTTTAGGTGTATACATTTTGCCCCTCTTTGAAGTGAGGTGTGATGATGTGTTGATTCAAAGAATAATCTCATTTTGATGATGATATTGGTTCGATAGGATGCCCCATCTATTGATTGATAAATTGTGGTATGATGATGCTGCCTTGGGAGATCAATTGAGATAATTGCTCATTGGAGTTTTGTGAATTTTGCAAAATTGATATCCCGATTAGAAATGATTTGATTTCTCCAACTGTGGTTGGTGAAAATGTGAGTTCTACAATCCTGGTGATGTGGTTCTTGATTATTGAGAAAGCTTGATTGATTAGATTGATAAGATCAAGATTCAGTCTAGTTTCAGGAATGACACCTCCTGTATAAGACAAAGATGATCAAAGCGTTTGGTTTCAGGACTGATATATCCTATATAAGACATGATCAGAACGTCTAGTTTTAGGAAAGATACATCATGTATAAGACAAAGATAGAATCAATTAAATTTAATTTATGTACCGAATTGATAAGGTTTATTAGATAAATAACTGACAGTTTGTTGATATCAAGTTGTAGAAAGATTCAGGTATGCTGATGTTGGTTCTATTGAGAGGGTAGCATAAGATTTTCACTGGGTCGACAATATCTAGAGAGATATGAGTCATCAGTCTAATTGTGTATACACTTGTGATGATACCTTGATGATTCCTGCGATAGATTTAACCTTGGATAAAATGAGCATGCAGGATCACATGCAAGAATGAAATGCAAGCTTAAATGCAAAGCTATGACCGGACCACTAACTAGATTATTGCATTTTTTTCATCATTGAGCTTTTCAAAATGGGGGAAGTGAGTGCAAACATCGATGGTATAATTAAACCATGATGACCTAAGCATTGCTTTCCTGGCTTTTGATAGGGCAAGTTAGCACAAGCATCAAGGTATAATTGAACTGAGATGACCTGAGTGTTGCTTGCGTACAATAGACAATATTAACCATTTCAATATGCAAATCGAAAATGTCTTTAATGATACTCTGATGATCATGTCTCAAGAAAAATTTGCACATATTAATGATTAATTTTTAGATAGAAGACAAGAAAAATATCATGTTCCTTCCTTGTTCCTCTAATCAAAGACATCCTGGAGTCACTCAGAAATCATGATAGCAAAAATCGAGATAAAAAAGTTGAAAAATCATGTTAAAATCATTATTCAAAAGATATCATCCATGTGTTTAGACTGACTTTGTGATAGTTTGATGGTTGATAATTTGATCTTGTGTTCAATGTTGGATGTATCATAGTTTTCACTTGATAAGGGTTGTTCAACTATTGTTCTATCTGTTTGATTAAGCTCAAAATGATCAAGAATTTTGCCCCTAGCTAAGTGCAGGATTTTTCCCCAAGCCTAGAAACAAAGTCGTTGTGATATACCTAATGATCCAAACCATGGCGAGAGAATAGCTAGGATGCCTATGGTGGTACAAAGGCTTCATGATGGATATGGACAATGCTAATGGAAAATGAATGCAAGCAGAAAGATGCATGAACTAATAGATGGAAGAGCTAGCAGACAGATAGTGCCTATTTGCCAAGTTTTCACTGTCTATTTTTATTGCACTTTTTCTCATATTTGATTTTTTTTGGATTTTCTACTTTTTCAATTTTTTTTCTTTTTTTTTTCACGTTTTTTGGTTTTTTCTATTTTTTCACCTTTTTTTTTTTTGCTTTTTCAGACAAATTTTTTTCAAATGATTGCTATTGATGGGTTCATTGAGCTGATCTCCATCTTGTGTAGATAGCTGATATGCTCCTGATCCAAATACTATTGTGACCACAAATGGACCTAACTAGTTTGGTTCAAAATTTCATTTCTTTTCTCGATCTGACTGGTTGCATGGATTTTCCTTTAGTACTAGTTCCCCTACTTGAAAGACTCATGGTTTGACCTTGTGATTATAACTCTGGCACATTCTTTGTTGATATACCTTTAAATGATCAAAGGCATTTTGCCTTCATTCATGGATCAATTCTAACTCTTGCAGTCTAGATACTTGTTGTTCTTCATCTGGAATGAGACTTTTTAATGATACTCATATATAAGGTATCTCTACTTCTATTCGAAGTATTTCTTCTGATCCATAAACAAGAGAGAAAGGTGTGGCACCTGTTGGTGTGCAGATACTCGTACGGTAGGCCCATGGAGTAGGGTTTAATTGAATATGCCAAAAATCTTCCAGCATCATTCACCATCTTTTTGAGGATTTTCAAAATAGTTTTATTTGATGCTTCTTCTTTCCCATTTCCTTGTAGATAGTAGGGTGTGGAGAATCTGTGTTGGATCTTGAATTTCTCACATAGTTCTTGTACATCTTGATTCTTGAATGGTTGCCCATTATTGGTGATAATGGTCATTGGTATTCCCTAGCGACAAATGATGTAATTCAAGATAAATCTAGCAATTTGTTTTCCTATGATATTTGTGAGAGGTACTGCCTCAATCCATTTTATGAAATATTATGTAGCTACAAGGATGAATTTGTGACCATTAGATGAATAATGATTTATCTTTCCTACTAGATCAAGACCCCATTGGTAGAAAGGCCAAGACTTTGCCAAAGCATGAAGTTCTTGTGTTGGTGCATGCATCAAATTCCCATGGATCTGACATTGTTTGCATGTTCTAGCTATCTAAAAAGAATCTTGTTCCATAGTTGGCCAATAATAGCCCAAGCGTATGAGTTTTTTTTGAAAGGGTAAGACCACTTAAATGAGTGCCACAAATGTTGTTATGGACTTCAAGTAAGGCCTTCTAAGATTATTCTTGTTAGAGACATCTTAAAAGAGTACTGTCTAGATCTCATTTAAATAGGGTATCTACGACAAGAGTAAAATGGGAGGATTGGCAAATAAATTTTCTCTTTTGATTTTTTTGATAAGTCGGGAGGTAAGGTGTTATCTTTCAGGTATGTGTAAGTTTGGCTATAACGGGAGGAATCATGCCCAACAAGTTGACAGATAGTTTGGGAATCAGGACAATTATGAGTAGTGTAAAATAACTCTTCCACTAGGAATTCATAACATTGTTTATTTTCCTGTGTCTAAAGGAGAGAAGAAAGTGTAGTCATGGCATCTGTTTCTTTGTTGTCATTTCTTGGAATTTGTTGAAAAGTTATTTCTACAAAGTATTTCTGGATATCATCTACCATCTTTTTATAAGGCATTAATTTGATTGATGACAAGCTGAGAATCTCCAAAGACTTGAAGTTGTGTAATGTTCCATTCTATATCCATTTTGATACCCGTTACCAAAGCTTCATACTCTACTGTGTTATTGGTGCATGGAAAGCTTAATTTCTATGCTTTTGGAATTATATGACCTTGTGGTGTGATGAATAGAATGTTTGCTCCTAATCCATGTTGTGTATATGAACCATCAAAGTATAATTGTCATGTTTTTGTGGTGATTGTTAGGATATCAGCATCGAGAAATTCAATTTGTAAAGGATGATCATCTTGAAGTGGCGCCTCTGCTAGTTGGTCTGCAATGACTTGTCCCTTCATAGCTTTTCTGTCAACATACTAAATATCAAACTTCACTCAGGATCATGATCCATTTTGCTAGTCATCCTATTAATGTTGCCTTGCTGAGTAAATATTTCAAAGGATTGATTTTAGCTATTAACTTGATGGAGTGAGATAGTAGATAGTGTCATAATTTTTGAGAAGCAAAAACTACTACCAAGTATGCTTTTTCTGTTGGTGAATAGTCGATCTCATATCCTACTAGTGTTCTACTGATGTAGTAGATATCTTATTCTTTTCCTTCATTATCCTATTGTGCAAGCAAAAAACCTAATGATGCTTTGGTGGTTGATACATAAAGTAACAATGGTTTTCCTAGAATTGGTGACATTAGGATGGGTGGTTGCATGAGATATACCTTGATATTGTTGAATGCGTCATCACATTGATGGTCCCACTTGAAATGAACATTTTTGTGTAATAGATGAGTAAATGGTTGACATTTATCTTCTAGTTGAGCAACAAATCTTCTGATTCACTGGAGTCTTCCTTGGAGTGATCTGAGTTGACTGATATTCTTGGGAGATAACATTTCCATGATTGCTTTTACCTTAGCTGGATCTACTTCGATACCTCTAGTTGAAACAATGTATCCCAATAGCTTGCCTGAAGTGACAGCAAAGGAACATTTCTTCGGGTTTAGTCATAGGTTGTATTGTTCTAACTGGTCAAAGATCTTTTCCCGTATCCCTATATGTTCTTCTCTGTTGTATGATTTTGCTAAGATGTCATCCACATAGTCTTCCATGTATGTATGCATCATGTCATGAAATATAGTTGTCATAGGTCTTTGATATGTAGCACCTACATTCTTTAATCCAAAAGGCATGACGTTCCAACAGAAAGTACCCCATGGACATGTGAAAGCTATCTTTTCTTGATCTTCAAGTGCTATTTTGATGAGATTGTATCTAGAGAAACCATCGATTAAAGAAAACATGGAGTGTCCAACAGTTAAATCTATAATGATATCGATGTTAGGCAAAGGAAAGTCATCTTTTGGACATGCATTATTAAGATCTCTGAAGTCTGTGCATATTTTGATGATTTTATCTAGTTTTGAAACAGGAATGATGTTTGATACCCATTGAGGATATGCAACAGGTCTGATGAATCTGATATCCAATAATTTTTTTAGTTGTGGTTTGACTAGATTAGTGATATGTGGATGCATTTTCCTTAACTTTTGTTTGACTGGTTTGGCTCATGGACTAACATTTAAGTGATGCAGAATAAGCTCTGAATCCAACCCTAGCATGTTTGTATATGACTAGGTGAAATTGATTTGTCATTTGAATAACTCCATATATTGTTGCATTTCTTGCTCAGATAGAGAATTCGCTAGATGAAGAATCTTTGGTTGCTTTGTTGTGCCAATGTTAACTACCTCTATTGGTTCAATCAAAATGGATGACCTTTCTTAATAATGCTCAAGTAAAGTGTCAAATCTCCCATCTTCCAGTGCCTCAAGGAGGTGTTCATCATTAGATGCGTGCTTTCTTTTTACTTTTTCTTGATCTAATGTTGCCAAGAAATGGTTTTCAGCATTAGACTTGTTATTCTTTTCATTATTTTCACTTTTGCGACTAGGAGATTTGACACCCACTTGACTGGAAGATGCATTGCTAAAATTCCTAGTGAAAGTTGTTACAACTTTGATTGCATTAAGATATATATATTTGGCATGGTCATTCAGAAAGGTATCAATGGTGGTACATCCTTCATTTTCCCAATCAATAAGCTCAAGGTGGAGTAGAGGTAAGGGGTCTTCAAGTTGGGATGTTTCAAGGGTATCAAGGGTCATGATAGATATATCAAAGTTTTCAATATGTATGTCAATGTCTAGAATGGTACTCTCATCAGAATGACCTCACATAAGAAACTCCTGATCATCCTCGATTAAGTCCAAGTCAGCCGAATGTGATTCTGATTCAAGTGAAATAGTTCCTAACATTTGTCCTGCATACATGTGAACTACATCGACTCCTACATCTCCTTCAAAGAAATTTTCTTTAGTTGATTCTTCATAGTGATAGGAATCCAATTCCCATTCATTAGAATTTGTATCACTTGCAGCCTGCAATCTACAACTTTGTTCATATAGTATTTGATTTGTTTCATCAGCTTTTCTTGTTATACCTTTTCTTCTTTCATACTCAACTTCTTTAGGACTGAGATTGAGTTCTGTCAACCTTGCTATGAGCTCTCCTAGCCTTATATTAGATTTTTTCTTGTTTTGATGAGATTTAATGCTTCTTGAGAGGTGCTTTTAGTTTGTTTCTCTTGTTGATTTGAAGCTTGTTTCTTTTCCCATTTCATGTTTTCTTGTGTTTGTTGCTTAGCTGATGTTTCTTCTCTTTCAATTGCTAGTTGTTCTTGTCTATTTTTGTATTCCTCTTGTTGTTGACTAAAAGATGTGTCTTCTAGTAAAGTAACTTGTTCATACCCCAATCCTATTTTGTCAGTAGCCTGCTGAGTGTAAGGTTGAATAGGTTCTAAGATACCTTCTTTTCTTTTTCCTATAGGACCTATTCTAGTGTATCCCATTTTTTTGAGAATGTTAAATCCTTTTCCATACTTTTTTGTAGGTATGTGGACATTGTCTTTTTTTTTTCTAAAATTATTCATCCTTGTATAGCTATTGTAGCACATCTTTGTCTTTTGTTTCCTCTAATAAGATTCCAACACTAACAAATGCTCCATAAAATATTAGAAGATGTTTTACAATTGGTTGTTATTTAGAGTTTGATGGTTTTCTAAAGGATTTAGGAGAAAGTGGTAATTGTGATATTGAATATTCTTTGTTCCCTCGATCTCTTAGTTGCATTTTTTTTCCATACTTGAAAAGATAGAGGCAAATGACTGTTCCTTGGATTATGTGTTTGAAGATGATGCCTCTCTATTATGAGGAACAATGAATTCTTGAATTGGTTTAAGATTACTACAATACTGAAATGGATTTGAATCTGTTGAGATAATGATTTCCTACCCACTATAGGGAAACTTTAAGCATTGATGATATGTTGATGGAACAACTTGTATGTCATGTATCCAGGGTCTTCCCAAGAGTATGTTGTATGATAAATCTAAGTCTAGAACTTGGCATGTTGTGTCTTTCTGTAAAGATCCCACTCTGATGGGTAACATCACAATTCCTTTAGAGGAACATTCCTCTTCATCATAGGCTTTAATGGTGATCTTTCTCTGGGGATCAACTGTATCTTCTAAATAACCTAGAGCATGGACAAGACTCAAAGAGAAAATGCTTAAGCCATCTCCTCCATCTATTAGGACATGTTTAACTCGCGTCTTATGAATGACGACTTCAATATGCAAGGGAGCATTATGGGGATGTTGTAGGGACATGTCATCTTCTTCAGTTAATGATAAGTAGTGAGGGGTTGTGAGGTGTTCCACCATGTTTTGGAATTGATCGATGTCAAGTTCTTTGGACACTGTTGTATCTACTAATGCTCATTTAAGAATTTATTTGTGTGCAGATGAAAGCTTTAAAAGTTCTAAGATGGATATTTGTGTGGGTGTTTTTTATAATTGATCCACCAGATTGTATTATTTGGTAGTGGATGATGTGTTTGTCGTAGGACCTAGTAAAACAAATTTGGCTTTTCTTCTTGTGATAGCATGAGCAGGTTCTTGATTTTCCTTTTTTTTAACTACAACCACGTTTACCACATTATCACATGTATGAGTGTAGTTTACCTTCGCTTTAGCCTTACCATTATTTGGTGTTGATGATTCAACTTTCTCATATTTTGGAAGTAGAGTTTTAAAAGTTGTATGAGATTCATTTGTTGTATGTCCATCCAAAATTATTACTCCATTATCAATCAATTCTTGGATGACATGTTTCAACCGCTGATAATTATCTATGTGATGTCCCTTGTTTCAATGGAAATCGCAATAATGGTTATCATTGCACCAAGGTGGTTTTATTTGAGGCTCTTAGTTCCTTTCTTCTGGCAAAGTGATCAAACTATTTGTGAGAAGTGACTTTAATGCTGACCCAAGGGGTTCACCAATGTTTGTGAATTGCCTTCGAAAGAAATTTTTAATAGTTTCTTTTTGGTGATGGTTGTTTTGCTGAGTTGCTGAGTGAGTGGATAAATTAAAAACCGGTTGCTTTGGTTTCACATTGTTGTTATCCAGTATTCCATCATCGACGATATTATGATTTCTATTCCAAAACTTTGGTTTATCATTGTGATTGTTGTTATTGTTGTTGTTAGGAGGATGGACTCCTTCTTTGTATATTTTCAATTCACCTTTATTTATCATAACTTCCTCCATTTTGATTCCATTATCAATCATTTTTTTGAAATTTTGATCATCTAAGTTGTCGATGAATATGTCCATTTTTCATACTCTGGCACTGTACAAGGATACCACAAAGCTAACCATCTCCATCATTGTAAAAATGTCATAAAAGGTTCTCCACTTTTTTGTTTGGCATTAAATAGGTCTAGCATTGTTATTTCATGTTGTATGTTGTAAGAGTATTGTGAAACAAACTTATCCACCAATTCTGAGAATGATCTGATTCCAGGTGGAAGTTTGGAGAACCATTCCATAGCTTGTCCAGTTAAGATTTTTAGAAATAATCTCATCAAGTAGGTATCCTCATGTACAAAATCCATACTCATTATGCAAAATTCTCATATATGATCTTGAGGCTCAGTGCTTCCATCATATTTTTCATATCTAGGATTTTCAAAACCTATAGGAAATGGTATCATGTTTAGATTTATGTTGAATGGATAAGGACAAATTTCTTAAAGTGAGTATCTTCTAACATTTCCTCTCTGCATATCTTGAATTTGTGTTTGCATTGTTTTTATTTATTGTGTGAGAGTTGTGATAGGATTATCAACATGATTTGTTTCTTCATTGGTTCTGGTGTTACTAGGAATTGATGTGTCATTCATTTTAAGACCAAAAATATCCTCATATTGTTCATTATTAGGACAAGGATCACTTTTCTTTTGTGTCAATTTATTCACATCAAAAAATTTGGGTAGTGTAGTACCAGATTTTGCTAACATTAGGAAATATTTTTCTTTTTCTCCCTCCAATAATTTCAGCATAAATTTATTGAATTGAGGACTTTTTTGATGTCTTTGATATTTTGTTCTATTATTTCTCCTTCAACTTGTATTTCATCTTCATGTTCCATGGTTCAATGCTCTTCAGTTATTTCCAATATTTCAATTTCCATCTTTGTGATTCTTTGTATTTGAGCTCTAGTTAGAATGGGCATACACCTATGTTAGATATTGCGATAGAATTAGATTGTCCAAAAGTTGTTATAATAAGTGATCAATCGTGAATGTAAATGTGATAGAGCGATATGACATGAAAGGATGATTCAAGTGTTTAAAAGTTTGCAAGTTTTTCGATCTTCTATTTTGGAGTGCAATGATGATGATTTTATAAAAATCAAGTCCAATAGGAATGATATATCCTATGATGTGGGACAAGATTATTCTGACCAAACATTTCAGTTTCGTGATAAAGGATGATAGATCTTGATGATAAACTATGTTTTGGGTGATCAGTTTATCAAATAGGTTGATGATGCACTTCGAGTTGTTTAGATCTTGAACTTTTTGAATGTGAGCACTTGAAAATCTTGAGGTGTTATGTTCTAATGTCTAATTTTGATAGATGATAACTTGACCAAGAAAACAAAGGAGAAAATCCAAGCACAAAATGATAGAGAACAAGTGTTTATGATTACTGTAAATTAACTGAGCAAATATGGTATATCTGAAAAAGATGTTCAAGAAGACAGTTCTGGACTAATAGAGACAAAATTTCATACGACAGTTTAAGCAGCCTCAGACGATAATACATATAAACCCATATGACAAATCAGAAATTTCATATGACAAAGCATAGGCTCGTATGATAATTCCCCCTAAGCCAAACGATAAACAAAAGGTCTCATACGACAAAACTTAATAGGCCATATGAAAAAATATTTTATGCTAATAGGATTGTACGATAATTCCCACCAGACTATAAGACAAAGTTGATACCTCTTACGACAGAGGACTTAAATAGAGAAAAATATGCTTGTTTGGCAGAATTTTGATTAGTGAAGTTTGATTTTTTTCTTATGTGTTCCAATTTCGAATGTCTGATTTTAAGATTTAGGGATGAATACACAGCAAACACATGATATGATTAGTGACCTTCAAGAACATTATGCTACCTAAGGAAGTTGGCTAAGAGAGAAAACCTTTTCTTGCAAGCTTAGGTACACACCCAATAGCTAATCAAAATACGGCCATTGAGTTTCACACAATGGACTCTCAATGTTGTATTATCCAACTCCAAATGCCAATGGGGGCATGATATGGAAAGTTTCTTGGGAGAGTTACTATCTCTCTTGCATAAAGATTATCACCCTTTTGGAGGTGAATTAGGTAGCTTCTAATTTAACCAGAACTACTAAGGGATCCGTTTGGCACGTCGGGGTATAATACTATATTAAGAGGTCTCCCAAACTTGAAAACCAAGGTTTGATATACCCGAAGGTATGAAGGAGAGCTATTCCTGAGCACTGTTGTTGACTTGATTTTCATCAAATCATATTTACTTTATAGTGGGTTGGATTACTTGGCATTAGCCATTTCCACTTAGGTCATTCCCCTCTCACCGGCCTTAATGGCTAAGAGTTATTAGCTCCTCGGGAGGGCAGGCCCACTAAAGAAATGCACTAATGAAAGCAAAGGATGAGTCTAGCTTTCCGATCACCTAAGAAAGGTGAGAGAATACTCGCCTATCATCAAAAAACATAAAACATGATTATTCATTTCCATTAGCAAAATCAAGTGTGCCTAGAAAGATTAAAGAAAATACACAAAGTTTTGTTGAATTCTTTTAGGCAGCTTGCAAAATAGATGTATTAGTAGTCATGATGTGTTTTTATGTAATGAGTCTTTGACAAGTGTAATCTTTGACAATCGTCCTACAAAAACTAGTTAGGCTGCCAAAAAAAATCACAAACAGACCAAGGTTAACATTAGTAATAATCGAATCAAAGCATGAAACCCCAAAAATGTAGTCTGTATTAAAAACACAGAAGCAGAATGTCATACGACATGATTTACCTATTTGTATGAGAATCTTTCCAAGATCATATGAGTGTAGAACAAAGCTCGTACGAGTCAGGATAGATTGTTGTTTCAGTTCACAAAGGAGCTCGTACGAGCCAAAAAAGGAACTTGTACAAGATTCTGATTCCAACCCGATGACAAATGAAGATTTGATGATGTTTGAGAGGCCAAAAATCAGATTTCGGGCCCCATGGTGGGTGTAAAAATGTTGTGCATGTGAAATGTGATACCTGCAACTACAACACAAAACGCTCAATAGATCATTACAAGCATAGTTAGAAAATTTAAAATAAAGAAAGATAAAACCATGGCAAAGTGATCTATCACCTCCTAAGAGATGCGAGTGTGGATTTGCTCTCAGATTTGGATAAGAAAATTCTAGTGACTTGACTACACCTGGATGGAGGATTTGAAATGATAATGATGCTATTAAGCTAGAAAAGAGAATGATTAAGCTACATGATTCAACAATTATGATAGAAAATGATCAAATTAAGCTAGATCTAAGATGCAATTGCCTATAATAACAATACTCAAATGATATGCTAAGAGATATATGTCTATTGTAATAATTACTGAAATGCAAATGAGAAGGGATGATTATTGCTCCAAAATGGGGCATATTTATAGGATTTCCAAGGCCAAGGGTGAGGTGGCAAGAATCAACGATCAAGATTGAGTCTGAAGATATCAATGGTGAAATTGGAGGAGGTCGGAAAAGAGGTTGGTGGAAAGGGAACATTTGTCATCTCTATGGTGATAAGTGTCAAGAAGCTTTTCTCATGAGAGGGCAAGTGTCTAAGGAAAGGGGACATGTGGCCCAAGAATTCCATGTGTCTCAAGGGAAGAGTATCCACACTATAGGAGGTTAGGATGTGCAAGCTAAGATAGGTTTAATTAAACCTAGAGTTAGATGGAATGGGTTAGGTGGTTAGAAGTTAGGAGGCATGTGGGTAATTTCAATTTAAAAATTCAAATAATAGGAAAAGACTAATTAACTTTCGACAACTCATAAATTAATTTATTTTTATTAATTAGGGATTAGAAGAAATGAATTTAAATGGGGAGGGATTAATTAATTTGAATTAATTAATCAAAGGGGAATATTGAAATGAACCTATTAAATAAATCCTTAGATTTATTAATAAGTAGATGAGTGGAAGAATTTAATCAAACTGCTAATGAATTTAATTAAATTGGGGAGGAGGATTAATTAAATAATTGCTTATTCAATTAATTATCTTCAGACCATTTTTAGGTGTATAGATGTTGCATTGATGTTTTGTCATTGATGTCAACACTAGTTGCTTTGGTTGTTTACCGATATCTGGTTGGTCCTGGTAGGATGATTGGTTTTTGGTTGATAAGATGATGTTATGCTCTAGTATTCTTTGGTCTATGGAATTGGTTTGGATTGGTTATTCATGTGTTCCTGATGTGTATCACATTTAGTTAGTATTGATTTAATGATCTAGAAGCTATCACTTGTTCTAGTAAGCCTTTTGGTTACCGGTAAGGGTTCAACCAATAGAGCTTCGTTGAAAATATTTTGATGAATCTAATAAGTGGTGTTGGTGCGGCTTCTAGAAGGTTATTGGGATGTTGATGGTTATCATGTTCATGTTCTAGTTGTTCGTGATGTTTCATTTGGCTTATGGTGACCTATTATAGGTCTGGTGGTTATTCTGCTATGTTATGGATTGGTTTATGTAATGTGTGGGTTGATGCTCCTAATGCGTTACTGGTTGAACTCATTGATTGGATTATGCTTTTTTGGTCTTTGGCTGACTTGGTTGATCATTAGATTGCGGGCTTAAGTTATGAATTTATTGTATTATCTTTTAGGTGGCTGACCTAATTGTTTAGGTACTAGGTTGGTAGAAATATGATGTAAGATCTCTTTGTAGATCATAGGAGATCATGTATGGTATGGGATTATGCAAATAATGTTGTAATAATTCATGCAAAGGATTTGGTCAATCATAGGTGATCGAATTGGATTTATGGAAGATGTTTAAGGCCTCTAGTAATGAGCTTAACTAGAACTGTACTCAAGCATGGGATATACTATACTTGTAGTTCAATCTTCATTCTGGATTGTTGTCCGATGTTATTTGTAGATAGTGAGACTCCTTTTGTGATGAGCAGTGTGCTCTAGGCTGTTGGCCTTCTTGCATGTGCATATCCCTTATTTTATATTTATTCATCTGATTAGTGGATAGATATTGTGGGTCTCCAATCCCACCGTGATTTTTCCTCTTTGAGGTTTTCCATGTATAAGTCTGTGGTGTTATGGTGTTTATCTTTGTGGTTGCATTTTTTCTTATTTTTATATGCTTTTATGTTTACCGGTTGCTGAGTTGTTGTATTAGTAAGGTTAAATTTCTCTATTTCGGTAGAACACTGATTCACCTCCCCTCTCAGTATTCTTGGATCCCAACATAAAATGATAAGCAAACAAAAGAATTCCAAAGACATAAAGGGTGTTGTATTTGAAGTTGGAAAATGTTCTAATAGTAAAGACTCATCAAACAAGGAGATACTCTTCACCTCTTCAAGTGAAAGTGAAGTCAAGCAAACCTTCACAGTCAACAAGCCTAATGAAAAGAAGACATATGTTGCTGCTACAAAAAATTAATCAAGGAACCAACATGTTGATCTGAAGGGAAAATCCAAGATGGATGGTGGAGGTTTCTCAAGAGTCAAGGACATGAGGAAGAGCTTAAGAAGACCAATGAGAAATAACTTCATTAATGATTGGTATGTATCTCAATTGCATGGCTACTTTTATAAATGTAATACTTATGGTCATAGAATTGCAAAATGTAGACATGCATATGCCTCCTAGTTTTGAAAGTAGAAATCAATTTGTTGCTCTTAGGGATATGAATATTGTTTTCTATCATTATAATGAGTATGTTTTATATGAGTTATGAATGTAGGAGAAATGTATCTCTTTCCTACAATAGATTTTCAAACTCACCATTCAATGTAAATGTAATATTCTATCATTGTCACAACTTGGTGGACACATTGAAAAACATTGTAAGCTTAGGACAACTAAGAAAAAGAAGACAACATCAACATCTGAACCTAATGCAAAATCAGATCAGAATGTAACAATTGAGAAGAAGCAAGAATCAAAACAAGTTTGGGTTTAAAAAGAAAAGGACAAAGCTGAGTCAAGTTTGATTGTTCAAACTTCCCTACATGCTGAAAGGAGAAAATTATGGGTTGTAGATAGTGGCTGCTCCAATCACATGACTGGTGATAAGAAGAAATTTATCAAATTATAAGATTGGAATGGTGGTTCAGTAAGGTTTGGAGACAACTCATCAATTAAAATCAAGGGTAAAGGTACATTAAACATTGATGGTAAACTGAAAGATCATGATGTTTATTATGTGGAAGGTCTGAAACACAATCTACTAAGTGTGAGTCAAATGTGTGACAAAGGATATAAATTTGCATTTGATTCTAAAGGTTGTGAGAATAGAAAATAGAACAGTGATAAGTTGGTGGCAGAAGGTAAAAGGATAGATGAAAATGTATATAATCTTAAAGAATTCTTTGAGTCTCAATGTATGATGGGACAAGTTGATTGGAGTTGGCTATGGCATAGAAAACTAGGTCACATCAATTTTGACAACCTTGTCAAAGTAAGCAAGAAAGGGTATGTAAGAAAAATACCTTCTATGATAAGTGTCTGAGAGGTAAGCAAACAAAGGTCAGTTGTAAAACTATAGAATACTTAACTACAAGACCTCTTGAGCTGGTGGATACTGATTTGTGTGGACCTACAAGAACATGAGTCCTAAATGGAGAAAGATAATTTATGTTGTTGATAGATGATTTCTCTAGGATGACATGGGTCACCTTCCTGCAAGACAAGTCTCAAGCCTATGGTAGATTCAAAATCTTCAGGAGGATGGTAGAAAAAGAAAGTGGATATAAGCTAAAATTTTTGAGATCAAACGTGGAGGTGAGTTCACATCAAATGAGTTTGAATATTACTATGAGAGACATGGAATCAGAAGAAAATATTCTACCCCTAGGACACCATAGAAAAATGGTGTTGTGGTAAGGAAAAACATGATAGTCAAGAAGATGGCTAGAACAATGTTGAATGAATCAAATCTACCTAATGTTTATTGGAAAGAGGTAGTCCACACTATTGTATATACACTAAATAGAGTGCAATTAAGAGTAAACAACATAATGACAGTTTTTGAGTTATGGTATGATATGAAACCATCAGTCAAGTATTTCAAGTTGTTTGGTAGCAAGTGCTTCATCAAAAGAGATGAAGATGGTCTAGGAAGTTTTGATTCAAGAAGTGATGAAGGAATTTTCTTGGGGTACTCTACTCATAGCAAGGCATGCAAGTGTTTCAACGAAAGACTAAAAAGGGTAATTGAGAGTGTACATGTGAAAGTAGATGAAGATATGCATAAAGGAAGGAAAAACTCAATTATTCCAACTAAAGCACCATATATTGAAGATGAAGATCAATCTAAGAGTGAACATGAAGAGGAAGCACCCAATAAAACCACAAGTAGATATGTGCAAAAGAATCGCCCTGAGGATCAGATTATTGGCAACAAGAATGATGGTGTAAAAACAAGAAGGAGAACAAGAAACAATGAGCAAGTAAATTTTTGCCTCATGACTAAAATGGAACCCAAGACATATGATGAGGCCAACAAGAGTGAAAAGTGGATAAAGGCAATGGAAGAAGATTTACAACAAATTGAAAAGAATGAGACATGGGAATTGGTTCCTAGACTTGCAAACAAAAATTTCATTGGAACTAAATGGGTCTATAGGAACAAGATGAATGAAGAAGGCAAGGTAATAAGAAACAAGGCAAGGCTAGTATGCAATGGGTATGGTCATGTAGAGGGCATAGATTTTGAAGAAACATTTGCACTAGTTACAAGACTTGAAGCAATCAAAATGTTCTTGGCATTCTCATCATATAAAGGATACAAAGTATATCAAATGGATGTCAAATCTACATTCTTGAATGGCAATCTTGAAGAAGATGTCTACATAGAGCAACCTGAAGGTTTTCAGCTACATGAAGATGAGAAAGTTTTGTATGTAGATTGAAGAAAGAATTATATGGTCTAAAGGAGGCACCTAGAGCATGGTATTCTAGGTTGGATAAATACTTGATTCAATAGGGTTTCAAAAAGGGAAATGATTATAACAACCTTTATGTCAAGGTTGATGGAGATCACATGATCATAGTTGTGGTGTATTTAGATGACATCATCTTTAGAGGCAATAAGGACATTTTATGCAAAGAGTTTGCCAATTAGATGTAGTTAAAGTTTGAGATGTCAATACTTGGGGAGCTATCATATTTTCTTGGTTTGCAAATATCACAGCAGAATAAGAGCATATTCATTTCTCAAACCAAGGATGCTAAAGACATGTTGAAGAAATTTTAGATGGAAGAAATCAAACTGATTAGTACCCTCATGGTGAAAGGATGAAAGTTGAGCAAAGATGATGAGTCACCTATTGTTGATCAGACCTTGTATAGATCCATGATTGGTAGTTTGTTGTACCTAACAACTTTAAGGCTAGATATTGTGCAAGCAGTGTGTATGGTAACAAGATTTCAAGCTACTCCAAAGCAATTAAATGTAAATGTTGTTAGAAGAATCTTTAAATATCTATAGGGAGCACTTAGTTATGGCTTGTGGTATCCAAAGAAAGGAGATTTCACTTTGAAAGCATATACTAATGCTAATTGCGTAGGTTGCATAGATAACAAGAAGAGCACCAATGGTGGAGCATTATTTCTTACTGATAGGTTGGTTTCATGGCACAACAAGAAGCAAGATTCTATCTCCCTATCCATAGCTAAGCAGAGTACATAACTACTACCACATGTTGTTCTCAAGTCCTATGGATGAAACAAACCTTAAAGGACATTCAAGTAGAGTTTTTAGTGATGAAAAATAATGAACAACAAATACCCTAAATGGTATTGAGAGGGGGGGTGAATCAGTACAGACAAAAACTTTCTGATAATCTTATCAAGCTAAAACAACACTTAACTAGTTGTCCTCATCACTGAACTTAACCATGGCAATACCAATTAAACAAAGTAAGACTTCAGACAACATAGATCAGTAAGTCTGAACACTTCAAATACATTTAATACTTGATAACTACGTCACCCATAAACATATGCATGTGGTGTGTCAAAAATACCATAATCATTAGCTCTGCATGCATAATCACTTAAACAAGGAACATTTAATCATCACATTAAAAATGCACAACTCATGACACACTGATTTTTCAAGTGGAAACCCAAATGGGAAAAACCATGATGGGGATGAATACCCACAAGCTTGTCTTTGAAATCTTTTGAAGTTCTCTCTGTTAGGAGCCTAGTCTGGTTAAATATTTTACAATAAGGTTCTGCTAGGAACCGATCCTATTAAAGATCACCCAGTTAAGGGATGGCTATATACCTTGTTAAAGGTTACCTTGCTAGAGGATTTAAAGAGCTCAATGAAATTGAGTCACTTGGTTAGAGGATTTACATTAAGCCTATTAAAGCTACCTGGCAAAGGGATTTTCCTTCTATTGAAATTATTAGAAGACAACAGGTAAAGCTTTGATCTGGTAACAACACTTTATTCTAAGGAATATCCTTTTTAGTTCCTCTACTCTGCAATCACACTCTGCAGTTTTCTCTTACTGGTCTGGCAAGTATCTCATCACTTGGATACACACACAACATTTTCCAACAACTCATAATAACAAACATCATCAACCTTATAGACAACAATTAGGTCAGTAGCATAAACCCTAAACCCTAAGCATTTTAGGTTTACAATACAAGCGGTCCAATCCTGACCATCCAAACACTTTGCATAGAGCAATACAATTTAAAATAGATCACAAGACAATTTTGCATCATCTATTCTTCACTGCACATAGAAATCAGTAACTCATCACGCTTTCTTCTCATACTACTAAGAAGAATGTTCATTCTCAAGGTAGATATTTAATGCAGTCAATCTTCTCATGCAAGATCCTTAAGGAAATCCTTCATGTGCACAAAGCTGACATGGCATCATGATCTCATCTTCATCTCTTAGCTAACTCATCACAAAATGTCATCGGTTGCATCGCACAAGCGAGATTGCCAAACCAAAAACCCTAGAACTGAGACTACCAACCAGTAGTCACACTTAGTGAAACCCCGATACTCGTTCATTACATCTCTTCATACCAGTTCACCAACTTCTTCCAATCTACATACTGGTTCACTTGCACTTATTGACATCAATGACAACATACATTATCATCATATCAACATGTCGGTTTATCATATGCCAACAATCTCCCCCTTTGGCATTGATGGCAATACTCATAGTAGCATTGCAACTGTAGACATCATAGACCAGTGTATTCTGCATCATCAAATATCTTCTCTCCATACATCAGATATCTTCTCCCCCATACATCAAATATCTTCTCCCCCTTTGACAACAATGCCAAAGTGGAGGCACAAGCTTCCATTCTCCACTATGCTACTCCCCCTAAGGAGTAGCATCCTTCAACACACCAATCCTAAAAGATTTGACATTGTAGTACTTGACTGATGTGGAACACATAACATTTAGTTGACTTCATGAAGGGACAAAACCCCTAATTCACCTCTCAAATAGGTAAATGTAGTCTTTTGTAAGGGCTTAGTGAATATATCTACTAGCTGCTTCTTACTAGAAACATGTTCTAGTACAACCTCCTTATTTTGAACCTTTTCTCTCAGGATGTGATACTTAAGCTCAATGTGCTTAGTTCTAGCATGCAATATCAGATTCTTGGAAATATTTATTGCACTTATGTTATCACAAAATATATTCATCAGTTTAGATACAGGTACATTGAAACCTTCCAATACATGTTTCATCTAGATTGCTTGAGTGTAGTTCATAAATGCTACCACATATTCTACTTTAGTTGTAGATTGAGAAGTACAACTCTACTTCTTACTCATCCATGAGACTAGTCTTCCACCAAGAAAGAACTCTCCAACGGTTGTGCTCTTCCGGTCGTCCACATTACGTGCCCAATCGACTTCAGTATATACTTTGAGATTAAAGTCACCATTATATGGATACCACAATCCATAGTCAACTATTCCTTTCAGATATCTAAAAATATGCTTGACAACTACCAAGTGGGATTCTCTTAGACTTTTTGAAAGTGAGCTACTATGCCCACTACATGAGCAATATCTGGTATGTTGTGCACCACATAGTGCATCTTATCGATCATTGACTGGTACTCCTCATTCACCAACACTGAATCATCTTCCTTAGTCAGTTTACAACCGGTCACCATCGGTGTACCAATTGGTTTACTTTCCTCCATACCAAAGGTCTTCAATACCTCTTTGACATACTTGGATTGGGTAATAAAGATACCCTCTTTCATTTACTGAATCTGTAAACCAATGAAGAACTTTATCTCTCTAATCAAAGACATCTCAAACTCTTTCTTCATTTCATTTGCAAAGGCATGACTCATTTTATCATCTCCTTCAAAGATTTTGTCATCTATAAATACTTCATATATCAGAATCTGATCACCTTCATATTTTAGGTAGATGTTGCTATCCTTACATGTTCTCTGAAATCCAATCTTCACAAGATGAGAGTGTAACCATTCATACCATGCCCTAGGTGCTTGTTTCAATCCATACAGGGATTTGTATAATCTACACATGATGTTACTATCTTCTGATAAGGCAAACCCATCCGGTTGCTCAATATGCACTTCCTCTTCTAGGATTCCATTCAGAAATGCAAACTTCACATCCATTTGATAGACCTTAAATCCCTTAAATGCTGCAAATACAAGTAGCATTCAGACACCTTCTAGTCTATCCATGGGAGCAAAGGTCTCTCCATAGTCTTCTCCCTCTTCCTTTGCATACAAGTCTTGCTTTGTTCCTCACAATTGTGCCTTCTTCATTTATATTATTCCTGAAGATCCATTTGGTACCTATGACATTCTTATGTTCTGGTCTGGGTACCAAGGACCATGTTGCATTCTTTTCTATTTGGTCTAGCTCCTCTTCCATTGCCTTAATCCAGTCTTCATCTATAAGTGCTTCTTTGGAAGTTTTAGTCTCCAATCTAGAAATCATGCAAGAGTTTTCTTTCACCTTTTGTCTTGTGAGTATCCCTGCATCTTTATCTCCTATGATTTGCTTCAGATCATGATGTAGTTTCACATACCTAGGAATGACTCTAGCTAGTCCTGCTAGCTTTTCATCTTTTTCTTCACTTACTTCTTCTTCACCTACTACAACTTGTAGTTGTACATGAACACTAAGATCTTTACTTGTTTCTTTCATAATTGGTTCCTAGAAGGCTATACCTGGTTCATCTTCCACTTCTTCGCTGCATGTTTCCTTAGGTTTCTCAGGGGATTCATCAACCCTAACGTTGATATTCTCAACAATTTTTAGTGATCTATTGTTGTAGCACTTGAGAGCTTTTCTCTTAGTTGAATATCCCAAAAATATTTCTTCATCACTTTTAGCATCAAACTTGCTCAGATGCTCACCTCTCTTGATGTAACACTTACTACCAAACACTTTAAAATAACTCATAGTGGGAGTTTTCCCGGTCCAATACTCATAAAGGGGTTTTGACTCTACCTTTCTTGATGAGTACTCAGTTCATAGTATAGAGTGTAGTGCTCACTGCTTCTCTCCAAAAAGTGTGAGCAACCTTTCCTTGGATCAACATTGTTCTAGCCGCTTCAACTACAGTCCTGTTATTCCTTTCTGCTATGGCATTCTGTTGTGGTGTCCTTGGGGCAGATAGTTGCCTCTTGATGTCATTCTCTTCATAGTACTTGTTGAATTTATCAGAAGTGAATTCACCTCCTTGATCAGTTCTTAGGCATTTTATCTTTTGAGCACTTTCCTTCTCTACTAATGCTCTAAAGGCTTTGAACTTTCCAAATGCCTCAGACTTGTCTTTGAAGAATGTGACCCACATCATTCCTGAGTAGTCATCAGTAAGAATCATGAAATAACTATCTCCCTGAATGCTTCTGGTTTTCATAGGACCACACAAATCAGTATGCACAAGATCAAGTAAGTTTTCTACTAAAAAAGATTTACCTTTGAAAGTTGAGGAAGACATCTTCCCAAGTTGACATTTTCTGCGCAAAGAATTCTCCGGTTTGTTCAGCAAAGGCAATCCTCTTACTACCTTGATCTTACTAGCCTTTACAATATTATCAAAGTTTATATGACAAAGTCTCCTATGCCATATCCAACTGTCATCAAACTTCTCTATAAGGCACCAACTTATCTTGGCATTCAACTGAAACAGGTTATCTCTAGTCTGCTTATCGGTGGCAATAAGTTCACCACTTTTTTCATTTATATTGCAGACTCCACCTTTGAACTCAAGAATGAGTCCTTTATCATTTAGCTGAGCAACAATCAACAGGTTATGCTTAAGACCTTCTACCCAGTAGACATCATCTACACTTCTCTTTCCATTTAGTGAGATGGATCCTTTACCTTTCACCAAACATGGTGCATCATTGCCAAATCTGACAACACCTCCATCATATTATTCTAGAGACAAATACTTTCTCTGATCACCAGTCATGTGGTGAGAACAACCACTATCAATTATCCATTCATTAGAGTTGTCGATGCGAGAGACAAGGGCTTTCTTGTCAGACACTTCTTGCTTTACAGCTACAAATACTATGTCTTCATTTTCTTCATTCTCAGATTCTTCATCAATAACACCTTCATCCACTACAACAAGACAATTTCTTCTATTTCCTCCTTTATACTTTCTAAACCTCTCTAGTTTATCCTTATTCTCATTGTTAGGATAGTTAACAGCTATATGTCTTATCTTATTGCAGGAAAAACATTTTAAAGGAAGCTTACCTTTGTATTTTCCAGTACCTTTTCCAAGTCTCTTGGCAAGAAGAGCTTCAAAATCCATCAGAATCTCTTCATCATCCATACCTCTGCTTTGCATGGATTCATAAATGGTACTTTCTTCTTTTCCTTTTTGGTTGTTGCAACAGATGCTCTAAAAGCTGACCCAGTCTTCTGAACACTGTCATCATAGCTATTAAACTCATATGCAATTAACTTTGTAATGAGTGTCTAAGGATACCTTGGTTTTGTCAATAGACCTTAGTTCCTGAATAGCAGCAACTCTGATTGCATATACTAGTAACAATGATCTCAATACTTTACTGACAATGGTGGCATCATCAATTGTTCCACCAGTTCTCTTGATATCTCCAACAACAGTCTTGATTCTTATGCCATATTATTGAATGGTCTCACCTTCAACCATCCTCATGTCTTCAAATTTTCCTCTAAGGCTCTCTTCCTTAACTTTCTTTACATGCTCATCACTACCATAAATAGTTTCCAATGTGTCCCATACATCTTTAGGAGTGTCCTTATCTTGTACATCAATGAACTCAATATCAAACAAACTACTAATAAGGGCTTCCATGACTTGCCCATTTTCTTGAATCTCTCTTTTCTGATCATCAGTTAAAGTGCTGGTGGGAATTACATAGACATTCTCAACATAAATCCAGTGTTGAGCACCCAAATTATTGATATAGATCTTCATTTTGTCCTTCCATATTTTAAAGTTATCTCTATTGAACTTAGGACCTTCCCTCTTCATCATTAAGGAAGAATCTTTTACCTCAAGTGGTTAAGCTTAAATCACCAAGGACTTGGAGTAGCTCTGATACCAACTGATGAATAATGATAAACAACAAATACCCTAAATGATACTAAGAGGGGGGTGAATTAGTACAAACAAAAACTTTTTGACAATCTTATCAAGCTAAAACAACACTTAACTAGTTGTCCTCATCACTAAACTTAACCATGGCAATACTAGTTAAACACAGTAAGACTTCAAACAACATAGACCAGTAAGTCTAAACACCTCAAATACATTTAATACTTGATAACTAATTCACCCATTAACATATGCATGTGGTGTGTCAACAATACCATAACCATTACCTTTGCATGCATAATCACTTAATCATCACATGAAACATGCACAACTCATCACACACAGATTTTTCACATGGAAACCAAAATGGGAAAAAGCATGGTTGGGATGAATACCCACAAGCTTGTCTTTGAACTCTTTTGAAGTTCGCTCTGTTAGGAACCTAGTCTAGTTAAAGACGTTATAATAAGGTTCTCCTAGGAACCGATCTTGTTAAAGATCACCCGGTTAAGGGAATTGCTATATACCCTAGTAAAGGTTGAAACCCTATTAAAGGTTACCTTGGTAGAGGATTTAAAGAACTCAATAAAATTGAGTCACTTGATTAGAGGATTTATAGTAAGCATGTTAAAGCTACCCGACAAAAGGATTTTCCTTCTACTGAAATGGTTAGAAGACAATAGTAAAGCTTTGATCTGGTAACAACACTATGTGCTAAGGCAAATCCTTTTCAGTTCCTCTACTCTGCAATCACACTTTGCAATTTTCTCTTACTAGTTTGGCAAGTATCTCATCACTTGGATACACACAAAATTTTCCAACAACTCACAATAACAAACATCATCAACCTTATAGACAACAATTAGGTCAGTAGCATAAAAACTAAACCCTAAGCATTTTAGGTTTACAATACAAGCGATCGAATCCCGACCATCCAAATACTTTACATAGAGCAATACAATTTCAAACAGATCACAAGACAATCTATATCATCCATTCTTTACCGCACATAGAAATCAGTAACTCATCATGCTTTCTTCTCATACCGCTAAGAAGAATGTTCATTCCTAAGGTAGATCTTTAATGCAGTCGATCTTCTTATGCAAGATCCTTAAGGAAATCCTTCACGTGCACAAATCTGACATGGCATGACAATCTCATCTTCATCTCTTAGCTAACTCATCATAGAATGCCATCAGTTGCATCGCACAAGCAATATTTCCAAACCAGAAACCCTAGAGCTGAGACTACAAATCGATAGTCACACTTAGTGAAACCCCGACACCAGTTCACCAACTTCTTCCAATCTGCATACCAGTTCACTTACACTTATTGACATCAATGACAACATACATTATCATCATATCAACATGTCATTTCATCATATGGCAACATTTGGATCCTATTGTCGTCATGTGTGATAATTCAAGTGCAATCAACATATCCAAGAACCCTGTTATGCACTCAAGGACAAAACACATAGAAATTAAGTATCATTTTCTTAGAGAGAAGGTTGCAGAGAAAGAGGTAAAAGTTGAATATGTTCCCACTAGTGAATAGGTTACAAACATTTTCACCAAGCCATTGCCTAAGGACAACTATGAATATCTGAGACAAAAATTGGGTGTTGTTCCACTTTCATTCAACACTTAAATCATTTTTTATGAAGTCTCTGGTTTAGGGGGAGTATATTGCCTTGCACTTCTTGTCCTTGAACATCATGCTTGTTTCAGGGGGAGTTCCAAAATTCTTGTAAGCAATATAGGCACTTCCTTTTATATTGTAATAATGGTTCATCTTGTGGAATCCACAGAAAAAATCATTTGACAGGTATTATCTAGGTTGAATGTCTACAAAGGAAGGAGTAAAAGGCCACAGTGATGCACATAATAAAATGATTCAAAGTGATGAGACTAGTGAAAAGTTACTCATGTTTCTATTAGAAGTCACATGATAGTCTATTGCAGGTCCCTTTACCATTGTTGTCAAAGGGGGAGAAAGAGAAGTCTGCATGTGTTAACATCAATTCCAAAGGGGGAGATTGTTGGCATTATTTTCATTGATGTCCACATGAGATTCCATGATGTCAACAAGTGATGCAAAGGTTTCAGAGTTCCAGTCATCCAATGGAGAGTTTAGATTGATGTTAACTAGTTGTAGAGTGAAGTCAAAGGTTGCAGGTTGAAAAGTAAGTGATCCAACAAGATACAGAGAACTACGTGATCATGGTTGCACAGTGATCAGGGTTAGACAAAATGCATCTCTGACATATGTGTCATGACCAAAAATTGAAAATCAATTCATTGTTATTTACCATCTATTTGGGTCCCTGTTCTCTATCATTACCCTCATATCTAGGGCTTATGGTTTATGCGTTTTAAACAAGACTATGTCAAAAACCCTTAAGTCTCTTAAAACTATTATGTTTCTATGTTACCTTTTTCCTCTTAACTCCAAGGGTCATTAGTCATCGTGCGGGGCGATGTTCCCCCTATCATTTTTCTCCTAGGCATTAATATTTATTGGGCCCATGTTATTTTCCTAAAGTCCAACACTTCAATTTATTTCCCTCCAACAAACTATAGTTTGGTTGTTAATTTTTATTAAGTCCTAATTCCTAAGGTAGCGAAAATTGGTTATATCTTGATCTACTAAAGGTACAAAATTCCGCACATGGGTTAATCAGACAACTATGTCTTAATCACATCAAAAAAGCACTCAGTGCTTATGCTATTAAGGTTGACGATCACTATAGTAGGGAAGATAAAGTTCGAGCACATCTGATGGTTCTCATTATCCCATGATGGAATGTGTGGGGAAGTTAGCCTTCATGGCATCATGTGATGCTACCACGTGTCCCTGCCAAGTGGTCAAGGGGTCAGGATTAGAAGGTGGGACCACCATGTTGAACTGTAAAAGCTTGATTGGCATGAAATATTCCTATTGGCCAAGAGTTGAATCACTTGCCAACATGGAGGTCAATGTTAGATTGACCATTGCAGATTGTCCATTTTACCCGTATGGATTTAGATCTATGATTGAGTTTTAAAGTTCTTTTAAAATTGTTTGTACACCATTTCTTTGCAGCAACTTAGAAACAGAAATGGTTGATAGGCACGATAGTTACAAAGACCTATGTTGCAGATGACCGATGTTCGACTAGGTTATTTGGATGTGAAATATGATGACATGTGGTAACCAAGTGGACAACCAGGAGATTTGATGTGTAGGTTGGTTTACAAAGATGAAGGATGATTTAATAAGGTAGTTTTTGATCCTTGGAGGGTAGGTCAAAAGAGCATGAAGAACACATTAATGGCGGATCTTTTACAAGTGTTTGATGGGCTCAAGATGATCTACGATGATTGGATCAGATTCACTAGGCAAATCAAGTTTACTAAAGACAACAACCTAATGCAGAAGGTGAACTGTACAAAGACCAAAAAGAAGAAAACACATAAGAGTCATTTAATGCATGTGCTCAATCCAAGAAGGAAAATAAAATATGATTCATGCAAGGACAAGAATGAATTACTCCAAGTGGAATAAAAAACATTCCTTGATATAGAGTTGTTAATACAGGTTAGTTAATGTGATTGAACTTAGGTAGTTGAGCTTGTTGAGACAAAGTGAGAAAAAAAAAATGGGGGATTGTTGTTATGTGAAGTAATCACAGTTTTGTAGTCGAGTGCTAAAGGAAGAAAAAGATCTGAATAGAGACAAAGATAGAGGAGCAGCAAAGTTCAGTTATCAGAGTGCAGAAAGCCAAGACAACAAGAAGTAGCAAGGTGCAGAGTCAAGGCAGAATGGTAGATGAGGGAATTGATTAGAGTAGAAGACACATATAGAACCTAGATCAGAAAGAGACATAGAGGAAAGAGCAGAGAGAGTTACTAGCAAAAACAGAAGGCAATTTTGAAAAAAAGAAGAACAAAACAAAGTGAAGAGGGAAGAGAGAGAAGTGAAAGACAGAAGAAAAATAGTAAGGTGCTACAAAACTTTATTTGTAGTGAGGTATCTAATTTGTAGTTGAATCTATACCTATTGTAAACTTTGAATGGATGCTCAGAGCAGGGGTGGGTGCTCCTTTGAGTTGTAGCTCATAAAATCAGGGGTTGGTGCTCCTTGAGTTGGTGCTCAGAATATTAAGGTTTGGTTCTCCTTGGGTTGGTGCCCTAAGACATTGTAACTGTTATTATTTGGGAAGCTAGATTGGAGCAGTAGACTCCAACAACTATTCTCACCGAGGTTTTTCCCACATTGGGTTTTCCTCATACATCTGGTGTTATGTGATATGCCTCTTATGTGTGTGTGCCTGCATGTTTGATACCTCTGCTCATTTCTTCATAATTAATGTTATAAATGCTTAGATCCTTTAGAAGGTAAAAAGTTTTTATTGATCACCAATGATTCACCCCCCTCTTAGTGGTCCATTGTGTTCCTTCAAATGGTCTACAATATTGCATTTTAAACCTCCATAAAAATAAATTCACATACTTACTCTAGCTTGGCCATTGCTTTTTTTTTGGTCTATCTAAATGCATGCAACTGTAATAAGTGGAATATACATATAAATTTAGCCTATTTAAACAAACACATGCAAGCCACAAAGTGATTAGTATGTTCATATGTTGATGATTGGTTGGATGTGGTTTCTCATTGATCCAGGAGAATGATCGTGTTATGAAGGTGATTGAGTAATAAAATGGTTAGCATAATGATAGCATGTGAAGAAATTATGGAAACAAGAGAAGAGGACTTAATTTATAGATATTTCATGAGAAAAATCAATGTCCAAGATTCAATTTTAAATGGATGGTTAGGATTAAAAGGGAGTGTGGTTCCAAATTTGGAATCTTAGCCTTGTGACACTTAGAGAAGTGAAATGTAAGGGCTAAGTGTTCTCAGACATGGGGAATCTCATGAAAGAGACATATTTATGACATGTGTAAGAGATAAGTTGACTTGTAAAAGTGACATGCATAAGAGTTAGAGGGTTTGTGAGAGTGACATATTTATGACATTTTGCAAAAGGTTGGGTGGCTATGATATGATCTTTCATGTTCACACATGTGTGAGAAAGAGGAGGGTAGGAACACTTGTCCCATGATGGAAAGTTTAGATCTTGATCCATGCAATAGAATCGAAGGCTAGGATTAAGTCCACAAATATTGAGGGTGTTAGGATTCCCACAAATACTAAGAGGGGGGGGGTGAATCAGTATCTAATTGGTCTATAGATTTTCTTAACTTAAAACATGTAGAGCATATTAACACTATGTACTAGTAAGCAGAAAGTAATGCAATAAACAAAGGTAAAAATAACCACATGAAAAACACACCATAACACAAGGATTTAATGAGGAAACCCAGTGCGGGAAAAACCTCGGTGGGATTTGTGACCCACAATATTCACTTACTGGCCAATAAAAGAATATTACTGCTACAAGAGGGGCCTGCACATGCAGGAAGGCCAACTACCTAGAGCTCACTGCTCAAATACAAAAAGGAAGTCTCATTGACTTACAAAATGGATTATATAAATCCAATGTCTTGTACTACTTCAAAATAGCATCTATAATGCAAGATCCAGTACCGGTTTCTGCTCTACTTCTAACATAAACCCTTAACCTATAATTCGCATAATAGGTCTCCTTATTTCACCTAATTACATTCTTATTCCTTACTTACAAATGTTATACAATGATCTCTCTTCTATAAGAGTCATTTTACAACTTGCCAAGTCGGCTTACAATTATTTTACAAATAATAAACAAAATATATTACAACAAAAATCTTGTCAGCCTCTGTGCCGGTATGCTACCTTTCACTACCGGTGCTAGTGATCTGAGTGCCAGTGTAGAGTCTAATCTTGCTAGTGTTGGTGGAATGTCTTGTCAGTGTCAGTGTCATAGGATTGGAAGGTTTCCATCAATGACAAAACCTTCAATCACCTATAATGTCTCATTGGAGTGTGCATATGCCAACAATCTCCCCCTTTGGCATTGGTGGCAACACTCATGAGAAAATTTCAAAAGTGTATTCAAAACTTGTAATCCAAAAATGTGTACCAAAAATATATGAGCTACCCCTGAGCAGATAAGTCTTTTGTAGATTATTTTCTCATACTACTACTCCCCCTTTGGCATCAATTACAAAGGTTGTCAAGGTGTCAATAGAGTTGTAGTTTTTCTGTCTCAACCTTGTAACTGGGTGGTTACAATTTGAAAAAGATCCACCAAAACCAAATTTATGCTTTCCATAAACTTCTTACTATCTTTTATTGCTGCCTCTATTCTTTGAACTGTACCGGTGAGGTGCTACATATGCTCTGCTGGTGTTTTCTGTCCTTGTACTAATGCCTCAAATATTTCCTTTCTCAAGGATGCTAGATAGTCCAGTCTTGGACTTAGTCTTAGTCTCATATTTTTAGCCTTGTTTATTATCCTCTCCTTTTCTCTTTCTAGCTTCAGTAGTCCTACCTCAAAACTAGTTATCTTTTGCTCAAAAACTGATAATGTATCAAGTGAATTAACAAAATTGTTAGCAAGTTTATTAATTTCTTCTTGTGCCTTGTACATTTTCTTATCTATGTCCACTATCAAAAAGTTTGTCTTGCAAGTATCTCTATACAGATTTTTGAGTTCCTTCAATATGTTCCATAGTTCCGATAGAAGTGTGTCAAATTCCCTAGTACACTTCTTTATTTGATTCTCAAAGAATTTTTGTTTTTCAATTTCCAACCTATCTTTGAATGCCTATTCATTTATCTGTTCAATTGTCACTGTGTTGTCAGTAATGTACTTTGACAAAGTGTCAAGTTGACTTAAAGAATCCTTATTATCTATGTTGCATTTAGGAGCTATCATCCTCAAAATTGGGATTGTGTCATCTATAGCTTTATAAGTTTGTGAACTACAATCAATTATTTTCTTCAAAGAATCTAAAAGAACTTCAGTTACATTGGTTGATTTATAGCCTACAGAGGAGGAGCCAATATTATGAATTCCACTAGTGGAGGAAGTAACCATGCTTGTAGTGACCTCTGGTAGGTCAGTCTGTGTTTCCATTTCCTTAAGCAAGGGTTTTTGTTTCTCTTCTATTGCTAGTGGCACTGTTTCCACATGAACTTGTTCCTGTTCTGGAGCTTGTTGCTCTGCTTGTTTCTCTGACTGTGTCTCTGTCTTCCCATCTGTCGGTTTACCTTTAGTGTTATCAGTTTTGTCAGCTACTAGTGGCTCATTAGCCATGTCAGTTTTACAAGTTGTGTCCTTGTCTATCACAATGTTGACCTTTTGAGTGTCAACATCCACTTTGTATAGTACCTCAGGTGTAGGATTAGTATCCTCTTGTGATACATCCATACTTTCATCTGCCGGTTGGTCTTCTATTGTTGTTACCAGTGGAGTAATCAGAGGCGGTGGGGATAAGTTATCTTTTATTTTGATACTAAGAGGTCCACCAACCTTTCCTTTACCCTTATCTTTGTCCTTCTGATAGACTTTGATAGGCTTGGGGTTCTTGTATTCTTTCCACTTTTCCTTCTCCATAAGGGATATATCCCATCCATTATTTGTTTCTTCTGTTACCTCATTTACTCTTCCTGCCATTAGTGCAATATGCCGGTGTGTAGTAGAGAATACTGATCGGTTGGCCTTTGATCATCTATTTCTTTTGGAGAGTTGACTGGGTAGATAGCAAGTAATTTTTCAATTTTGATTTTCTTGTCAATTTCTACAATAGATTGTCTTCTTGCTTCTAGTCTCTTGAATAATTCATCTAGTAGTTCATCTACAACTTGCATCAAAAACTTCTTATAGATATCCAAGTGTAAAATGACATTGTTTTCAACCTGCTCTTTCTCATCTGCTAATAGTGTATCAAATAATTTTTCTATGTTCTTGAGATTTCCTTCTTCTATGATTTCATCCAACAGTTTGTCAATTGGAGAAATATTCTATTGAGTCCTTTTTTTCTTAGGTGTTAGCTTTTTCTTTGGGGTTGTCTTCTTTATCGAAGACCTCACTACCTATTGTTTTTGTCTAGTTATTCTAGGTGAGGGTGTGTATACCGGTGAAGGTTGTCTTTTCCTTACAACTCTTTTAAATTCAGTTGGCTTGTCACTCTCTAAAGAAGTTGCTACCAGTGACAAGTGAGTTTCTGGTTGTTGTTCCTATAACTCATCTTCAGTGATACTGGTTTTTTTTAGTACATCTTCTTTTATAGCCTTAGCCTGCCTTGAACCTCTTCTCACAGTTGCTTCTACTTTCTTTACTCTCTTCTTAGATTGAATTTGGCTTTCAATGGTCTTAGCACTACCAAATACTTCTTCCTTAGGTTCATTTGGTGCTTCCAGAAGAGCTTTTGCATATGTTTCAATGATGTGCTCATCAGTCTCATAGCCCATTTCAGTAACCCAAATTGTTCTTGGGATAACTGCTTCCATCCAGATCTCATCCTTGTATTTGTTAACAATTTCCTGTGATAGTCTGATTCTTTTGTTCATTTGGGCCTTTAGTGCTTGAAAATACTCATTGATATTATTTTCCTTGTTTTCACCCATGTTGTTAAATAAGTCTGATAATTGTTTTCCTACCGGTATGTCAAATCCAAGATTCTTGTTGCCTATATCAGACACCTGTTTGGTTATATGTAGCATTAAGAATACAAGTAAATTACCAAATCTAAAAGTTCCTTTCTTATCCTTCTTGATCTTCCCTAAATTGTCAATCAATTCATCCTTTAGCCATTCACATACAACAATTTTCACATTTTCTTTTACCATATCATGTGCACTTTTTATGCATAAACTAGAAACTGAGTTAAGTCTGTTTGCATGTGTTGCTTTGTATCCTAAAATCATGCTAACAAATCTCACATTTATATCAGTCACATCATTAACCCTTAGAGGTCTTCTCTCGAATGTTGCACCAGTTAGGTTCATTACCAGGTCATTTGAGACCTTCTTTGTTTTGTCTGGTCTGCTATCAGTGGAGGGTAACCCTATTACAACTTTCACCTCTTCCTTGGTAATTTTATGGATTGAATCTAACCAAAAGAATGCACCATGTACTCTGCTCAATACTATCCTAATAACTTCCTTGGGGAAATCCGGAATGCTGAGAATTTTTGTGAATCCTAGGGTTTCAATAATTTGGTGTTCAGGTTTTACTTTATTGAAATCATCACAGATAACGGATCTATACATGTTCTTGATTTCTTCATCTCCTAATTCTTCTATATGGCAATGGATATAGATTCTAGGGTCTTCTGCATAAACAACTCCTTTGGGAATTTGGGAAAAAGCACCTACATTGTCATCCTTTTTAGCTATCTCGAGAACTAGCTGAAATATGGGCCTAGGGCGTTTGATTACCTCAACTACAGTAGGGTTTGCTATGAATTCAGGTGTAGAGGAGGATGCCATGATTATAAATAACTTTTTCTACCTTAGGAAGGATTGATTGCTGAAGTGCCTTGCCTCTTTGCTCGAAATGCCTTAGCTCTAGAGATTTCACGTTCTTCAAATGTTTGAATGCTCAGTGAAGTGAAATGGAGCCAAAAACATTAATTTATAATGTCAATTTTCCAACTACCACATTTAATGCTTGCCAGTTAAGTAATCAATTAACTTTGTCTTTCGGTATAGAATTAATTTTAACTTCTCACCATCAACCAAGGGAATAATAGAATATATCTCATTGATTGCCAAACCCTCAAGGAAATTTCTTCAATTTGATGAAGAGACTCCTGTTGGTGGAGTGCTACTTTGTTTTGTCGATGGAGTGTTGCTTGGTTCTACCGGTGTAGTATTCCTATCCACATTCAGTTTTGATTTCCTGATCCATTGTTTTGAAAATTCTTGCTTAACTTCTTCAACCTTTTCTTTTCCTTTCAAACTAGGACCTTTATTGTTTGTCGGTGATCCTTTACTTCTACAAAATTTAGCAATATGCCCTATTTTGTTACATGCATAGCAAGTCACATTATTCTTCTAAATAGCTTGCCCATAACCTATGCCGGTTTGTGTTCTGCATTGATTAGATAAATGTTCAAATCTTCCACAAACATTACATTTTACATTTATTCTGTAATTCTTAGAATTATGACCAACTTTGTTGCATTTTGAACATTGACTAGTGGGGGTGTTGATATTCTGATAATTTCTAGATCTACATTGATTTTCTCTATGACCATACTTGTTACAATTAAAGCATTTTCCACTAAATTTATAAGCAGTTTGTTGTCTTACCGGTTTGCTATGATCTTGTGTGTTTGTAGTACCGGAGCTTTCACCAACTTTAAAGCCAATTCCAGAAGTGTCACCTTTAGGTTTTTGATTGTTTAGCAAGTTGCCAAGTTCTTACAAGCTTTTCTTGAATTTCTCTTTATGTTGATTTGCAGTATCTAGTTCTCTTTCTAAGACTTTTTTCTGTCTCATCAATTCATTGGAGTCATTCTGTGTGTGCATCAGATCTGTCTTCAACAAATCATTTTCATAACCGAGTCTTGTGTTTTCATTCACAGCATCACTTAGTCTTCTAGTCAAATCTTCTTCATTCTTCTTTCTATCTTCAATTTCTTTACAAAATCTCATAGTCATATCCTGCATCTCATTCTTTGTTGTCATGTTCTCTTGTTTCAGCTTGTTTATCATATCATTTTGCATCTTTTCACAAAGTTCTCTTCTCTTGTTTCTTGAAATAGTAAGATTTTCTTGAAGTGCTTGAATAATATCTTGAGCAACCTTTAGATCATCTTCAAGTTTGATATTTTTCAATTTTTCTACATCATAGTCTGAGAGAGCTCCTTCAAGTTGCTTCATCAAATTTTCCATCTCTACTGGTGTCAAGATCTTCCTCAAGTTGTTAGGCTTCTGAAAATAGAGGACCAAGCTCTGATACCAATTGTTAGGATTCCCATAGATACTAAGAGGGGGGGGGGGGGGGGTGAATCAGTATCTAACCGGTTTATAGATTTTCTTAACTTAAAACATGTAGAGCATATTAATACTATGTACCGGTAAGCAGGAAGTAATGCAATAAATAGAGATAAAAATAACCACATGAAAAACACACCATAACACAAGGATTTAATGAGGAAACTCGGTGTGGGAAAAACCTTGGTGGGATTTGTGACCCACAATATTCACTTAGTGGCCAATAAGAGAATATTACTACTACAAGAGGGGCCTGCACATGTAGGAAGGCCAACTGCCTAGAGCTCATTGCTCAAATACAAAAAGGAAGTCTCACTGACTTACAAAATGGATTATATAAATCCAATTTCTTGTACTGGATCAAAATACCATCTATAATGCTAGATCCAGTACCGGTTTCTGCTCTGCTTCTAACATAAACCCTTAACCTATAATTCACATAATAGGTCTGCCTTATTTTGCCTAATTACATTCTTCTTCCTTACAAATGTTCTATAATGATCTCTCTTATATAGGAGTCATTTTACAACTTTCCAAGTCGGCTTACAATGATTTTACAAATAATAAACAAAAAATATTACAACAAAAAACCTGTCGGCCTCTATGTCGGTATGCTACCTTTCACTACCAGTGCTGGTGATATGAGTGCCGGTGTAGAGTCTGATCTTGCTAGTGCCAGTGGAATGTCTTGTCGGTGTCATAGGATTGTAAGGTTGCCATCAATGACAAAAGCTTCAATCACCTGCAATGTCTCATTGGAGTGTGCATATGCCAATAGAGGGGGGTGAGGAATTAAATAATAGGAAAAATAGAATGTAAGTTTAATTATATTAAATCAAGTAATTAAATAGGTATTAATTAATTGATTTAGTAGGAGTATTTGTAGGATAATGTTAGGCTTAACTAAATAAATTTAATCTATTTAATTGAGGGTGTTGGATAAAGATGAAGGTTAAACTTAATTAAATAGATTTAAATTTATTTAATTAAGGGTGAGGGGTAAAGATAATAGATTAATTTATTATATAATGAATATTTATGTAATTGGTAAGAATTGGATAAACTAAAACTTGTGGTTAGGTATGGATAAATTTATGTGTCTACATTGTCTCTTCTAATTTCCACCCCAAAAATGTTTTTACCTACACCAAGATCATTCATTTCAAATTTAGTAGCAAGATAGGAATTTAATTTTGAAATCACACCTTTCCCTTTGTCAATGGATAACACATCATCAACATATAATGCAATGTATAGGAAATGATCACCATTAAATTTATAATAAATACAATGATCTAATTTAGAACGTCCAAATCCAAAACTCAACACATATGTAACAAATTTTTGGTACCACTTTGTAGGATTCTATTTGAGGCTATACAATAATTTTTCCAATTTATAAACCAAATTACTTTTACCTTTTACAATGTAGTTCTCTAGTTGTGTAATATATCTTCTTTCAAATCACCATGAAGGAAAGTAGTTTTCACATCCATTTTATCAACTCTAATTCATAAGAAACTCAATTCTAAAGTCTAGTGGATGCCATTTTTGCAATAGGAGAAAATTTATCATGATAATCAACACACTAGTAGACAAACTACAATAAATGACTAAAAAACTACTAAAAATTGCATATAGATAACTAATCTTGGTCATGTTATCATTAGTATTCTTTTGTCGGTCATTTATAATGTGACCAAATTGGTGACTAAACCATTTTTAGTTATTTATCAGTTGCTTTGATTGATCAATTCGGTAGTATATTTAGTCATTAATTTAGTCATTGATTGTTTTTAGCTGGTCATTTATTTGGTCAAGGTAGTCATTTATTTATTCATTGTAATCATTGATTTCCATCAATTGGTAGTATATTTAGTCATTTTCATTCATTGATTTTTGTCCATTGGTAGAATAACTAGTCATTTGTATTAACTAATTTTTGCCTATTGGTAGTATATTTAGCTATTTTAATCATTATTTTACCATCAATTGATCATATATTTAGTCAAATTTAGTTATTTCCAATATTTTGTTTCTTACAAAACACTCAACAAAGTAGCATAACAAACTAACTTGACAAGAAATACCATATTAATTGTAATTATTTCCAATGTTTTGTATCTTACAAAATAATGTGGGAGTTTCTCCACAACCAGAAAAGCATACCATGGATACGACATAACCATTGTTGAATATTGACACTAATTTCCAAAACACAACCTCATAGGTAAATACTAAAACTAGCCCATACTATACATGTCCAACAAGTTTAATGGTGTAGCACAAAAGCTCCATGATTTAACTACATATTTTTATGAAGACAACCAGAAGGAAATATTTAATTTTGAACATGTTGGAGTTATAGTGTTTTCAACATGGCATATCTAGAATGACCATGTATAGATGCAATTTCCTAGCAATGTTTTTCAACCGAACAAGAAGCATCCCATATTCTTCATGTTTCTCCTATGTCCTAAAAGATAGAAAACATTCAATTGAACAAGCACTAGTAGAATTTGGCAAATAAATGACTAAGTGACTAAATATTTTAGTCACAACAACTAAAAATGACTAAATTCTAGTATTTTTTTGCAACACATCTATAAATGACTAAATAAATGACTAATTTTATCATCAAGTCAATAACACAACTAAAAAATTAGTCACACAAATAAAAATGACTATTCTTACTATCACCATTTTTTATTTTCTTATATATATTTAATAAATTTTGTTCCATTGAATCCACCTAGGGTCATAAGATAGAATTATAAAATTTAGTTGCTTGTTAAGGGCGTAATCAAATTATAGATTAATTTTTTTAAAAAAATTGAATATAATTAAATTTATAGAGTTATAAATGAATCATAAAAGAATTTAACTAAATTGAATAATTTTGTTCAATATAATTGAAATATTAATTTAATTATAAGTAAAGTATATTATATTAAATTACCCTATAAAATTAGATTATCCAATATCTCTCACATTTTAATTATAGACATGACACATTAAGGAACTTTAAAATATTGATTTGAAATCAAGATGGGAAAGAAATAACTTGAGTCAATTGTACTCTATTTCTCATCTAAATTATATTTACTTCATACATTATAAAATATTTGTGTACAATTTATATTTGAACTATATTTACTTCATTCATTCATATTTATATTTTTTATATTTTGAAATCAATGCGTATATATTGCTATTATGATTTTATATCTTCCAATTTATTATTCCAAAAATATTTAACTATTGGTAAAACTATTGCACCTCGTTTTGGTGCAAGTGGTAGTAATATTTATTTTAGAATTAAAGGGGGGTTTTAAATGTCATAAAGAGGACCAAGGTATTAATCAAGAACCCTAAAGGTTATAAGGAAGACTTCCTAAAATTATCTTTCCATTTGTTTTTGAGTAAAATCTTCCAAATTTTTCCCTCCCACATTGAGAAGGCAATAAATGTATTCAATTTGTGAAAGGAGGGAAATTAGGGGGAAATTAAAGAGCAAAAACCTCAAAGTTCATGAAGATTTCACATGTCTTTAGGGTTTTCTTAAGTTTACCCTAGTTTTATATTGTTGCTAAGATTTCACAGCTATGGAAGCTAGAGTTCCCTTCCTAAACAACTACATGCAAGACGAAGATGATCACTATTTCACCATTGAATGCCCATCAAAGAATTTGAATCTGAGAGATATAAAGATCCATGTATGAAACAAGAAATCCCAAATCTTCATATAGAAGTTAAGAGAAAGCATAAGGAGTTCTAGACAATGACGCAAGAAGAGGTAGGGTTTTTTCATCCAATTAAAGAACCTACTCTATGAGAAAAAAGTCCTTTGCATTTTAAATCTTTTGGTTTGCATGTTTGGAGAAATGTACTAGGATTATATATAGCTATGATAAGTTTTGAAATAATTCTTATTAAGAGATAATGCTAAAAAATTCAATTACATAGTAGTAGGTTGAAAGAGATCCTCATAGGGATTGTGTACAATCATAAGAATCTATAGTAGGTTGAAAGAGAATATTATAAGATAGTGAAAGAAGTTGAGTCATGACACTTCTATTGAAAAGGACAAGGAATATGAGCCCCAAATAGTCAATTAGAACATTTCAAAGAGAAAAATTAGAATGGTCCTTGATTTGATTGCTTCTCAAAGGGATATCATTATCAAAATGTTGAAAACACATGAGGATAGATTGTTAGTGTTCCCGAGCTCAATCAAAGACAATTAAAGTACTTCAATCATGTTAATTTTAAGGCAATAGACCTATGACAAATCAATGTCTTAGGTATTCTATCAAATGGCATGTCTTGGATTGATATTCTTCTTCTTTGATTTGAATTAGGTTTTATGCTTTATTTCGATAGTGATCTTTCACTATTCACTGCCCTCAAATCTACCTTTATTCACCGTGAACTATGGATGCTCTAATTAAATGAGACAAAATAATCAATAGAAAAAGGGGAAATGATTGTGTTGTTGCAATGAAGACCAAGGAGAAGACACAACCATTTTAAAGGGTTTGCAATAGTTTGAAAACCTTCAAAAAGTCTAAAAAATGAGATATTTTAGCCTCAAACTATTATTTGATCTTGTACCAACTCCTAGGCTACTTTTAACTTAGGTTAAAAGGTCATTTTATGACCCTAAAACTTTCCCTTTGGTTGTTATTTTCATTGTATCCTAGGACTGTCAAAATTTATATTAATTCCTATAAATATTTGTGACTGATACCTTTGTTACTATTCTTTGACTTTGATAGTATCATAAACAAATTTCCCTCTTGAAACCCTTGCAAAGATGATAATATCTTCTCATGTGGACATACAACACAATGGAGTGTCAAAACCATGGAGCTATTTGATACCTCCAAGGCATACTATGCTTTAGGTTTCTCTATAACAAACTACCACTAAGCTTAAGAAAACAATAATGATCTTGGCAGAGATGCATGATTTTGACAATAATATTTTCACTATTAAGACCCTTCGATTGTGTTCATGATGCATCATTGTGTTCTATTTATTTGCCCTTAAAGCATTGTATACACCTAAATTTGGCTTGAGAAAATTAATTAAATAAATGCTATTTAATTAATGCCTAATTCCTCTATCTATAAATTAATTCTTTAATTTATTTATATGATTCATGACATTTATTTTTCTTCTCCTAAAATCATTTCCACCTCATTCACCAACCTATTGTATCATGCCACATCAACATGTGTCTCATAAATTAAATATTTTCAAATATTTAATTACTCAAATATCTTCAACAAACTTGGAAGTACACATGGCATTTGCAACCAATTGTGGACACTTGGCATTCTTTTTTCCTCTCAATCCCCCACACAACCCTTGTTTCCCCTTGAGGAAACATGATCCACTTTTTTCTCTAACTTCTCCATCTCCAACCCTTCATCTTCACAAATCAAATCCCAACCATCCATTTTTGCCACCTAGAACATGAGCCTTAGAAAATCTATAAACAAACCTTCATTTCCACAAATCAAGGACTAGAAGCTAGTAGATCATTTTGCACAAATTAGGAGCATTAATCTTATCTAGCATTTTATCAATGTTGGAGCATTTAGGATAGCATAACATAGTTTGTATCATTTTAGCATAGATCAATGAGGCATTTCATCATAATGTAGATCAAATTGCATCTCATCTAGATTAATCTCATACAATTGTAGGAAGAATTTATTGCATTTGCATTCAATTTCATTCTCTAGGTTGTCATTTTGAAATCCACAAGTGCATAAATCTAAGAGCTAATATGGCTTGATAAATCCTTGGAGATAGAGGACAACGGGACATTCACAAGAAGGTTTTGTTTGAATTAATTTCTCTTAATTTTCTTTCAATTTAGTCTCATTGATGCATTTTAGTGTTTTAATTTCATTGACGCATATTTTGGTATACATTGTTCTAGAACCCATTGTGGGGCCCTGCCCCTTTTTTAACATTTTATGACAGGTTTTTGAAAGATACAAATCTAGAGTTCCATTTCAGTGCATTCAATTTAAAATCTGGCACATTCCACTTAAAGTTGGTGCATTTAATCTTTGTTATAGCGCATTTAATAGCTCTTCTAGAGCATATAATCTTTATTTTAGTGCATTTGATTCATTATGTTACACATTTGATGTATTATGTAACACATTTAACATCTTTTCTAGCACATTTAATTTTTGTTTTAGCGCATTTGAAATAGAGACCAAAATTTATCTAATTAGTGTGTTTGTCTATCTTGTAGGTGAAATTTTGACAATTGTAGACAAAACAGACAAAATTCAAACTATAGACAGTGTGTTGCAGGACCTAGCATGGAGAGTTTCAACGTGCTTATTTATTTCTTTTATCTACATGTTTAAAATAGGCACATAGCTTAAGGGTTAATTGAACATAGTCTACCATGCTTGTAAAGTGATAGGCATATGTTCTCCCATTAATTAGGTGACCAAAAAGATAGACTCATTCTTTCAATTAATTGCATTAGAGTAACACCTTTTACAAGGTTTTCCCTCCCAAGTAGCCCATAAGGCTAAGTGAGAGGGGAAAAACCTAAGTGGGAATGGCTAAAGCCAAGTTATTCCAACCCACTATAATCAAATGTGGTTGTGATGAAAATTACATCCAACAGTAGTGTTCATTGATAGCCCTCCCCTAGTATCCTTGTGATGCATAAAACCTTTTTTCTAAAAGTTGGGAGGCCTCTTGAGGGAGTTTATCATTGACTCATCAAACATAAACCCTTACTATGAGCCATAAGTGTAGAATTTAACTGTGTCAGTAACCAAACATTATAATATCATAGTGTAAGGGTGGGGAAGAATATTCCCCCAAGAACTCACCATAAGGCTCCCAAAAAAATGATCCAATTGAGGAGAAATTCTCTTTGGATCAACTTTTGGCGGAAGCCAAAAAAATGGGTGCACCTAGGGCGTGAAAAGGTTGTTTCAACTGATGGAGATTCCAAGTTGTGGGCTATGATATTATAATGACCCTTGAGAATAAGAGAGTATGCTTAATTTGTTTTCATTTGTTGAAAACTTGTGGAAATCATTGGGATTTAAAAGGATCCTAGAACATACACTTGATGTTTAGATTAATGAAAAACCTATTGATTGTTATGTTGGAATCAATGAACATTGAGAGGGGGGGTGAATCAGTGTTCTGCAGTTTTAAACTTTCTTGAATTGATTCTTAAAACACTCAATACAAATGAATAAAATTAAAGTTTAAAAACTCAATACAAACAAACACAAAACCATAACACCAAAATTTTTACGTGGAAATCCGGAAAGGGAAAAAACACATTGGGATTAAGACCCACAATATTAAAATATTGTGATTAGGAGTATAATAATATTATAAGGGAAATGTACATGCATTCAGGCACACTACCTAGAGCTCACTACTAAGTTACAAGAGAGGGCTACAACTCCCAGAGGATCCACTGTCCTACAAATGTTTACAAATAATAACTTGAATGTTTGAACTAATGACTAGCATCTATAAATGCCAAAGTGCAGTTTCAGTTAGGCAAAAAGTATCTTTCTTCCACTGTTCTAGCACACTGCTCTGTTTTGTTGTCTTGTCATACACCAGAGCATAAATCCAAAAATAGTGTACGTAAAACTATGCACAGATACTCATACAATATTTGCACACTAACATCGATAGCAAAAATGATCATATACAATGGTCCTATATATCTGCATCAATTGTTTTAGGTCATCAACATGTCGACTCCAAAAACATGAAATGTGTAAAAAGTAGTCAGCTCAATCTGATTACTAATGAACATGTAGGCCAAAACAAATTGATTATATTCTTCACATATGTCATCTCTTCAACCTCAAACTCAAAACTAAACATCAAAATCATCCCAAAGATTCTGCATAACACACTACACCACTAATCACCCAAATAACCTTGTTCTTCTTGAAATTTTGGATGTCAGATCTTTAAAATTGCATAAGAATAAATACCGGAGGCTAGGATTGTGGACTAAGCTATTCCAATCATCCAATTGACTACCTCTTCCATTGCAAATAAAAATGTGCACCCAAAATTGAGTTCTACTCAATGTACTCTCACTCTGACGAAAATGGTGTTCCACCTTCCAGACTTAAGCAAAGTAGACTTCAAACTTTTGGTAGGATGATTCTGCATATTTTGGATGAAGCTTTTGATCTAAGTTGTCATCAATGACAGCACCCAAGCACTCCTCAAGCACTTATCACTTCCGGTACAGTGTCTCTTGCCAACATGTTCATGTTTTCTTATTATGTTTTTGTCAAAAATAAAAAAATCACCTTGCAAAAAAACAAAAAATAAAAAAAAAATAAAAAAATAAAAAAATAAAAAAATCAAAAATCAAAAAATCAAAAAATCAAATAATAAGAAAAATTAAAAAATTAAAAAATTAAAAAATTAAAAAATTAAAAAAAAAAATAAATAAAAAATCAAATCAATAAATTAAAAAATTAAAAAAAAATCACCAAAAAAAGATCAAAAGGTGCAATAAAAGCAAGTGGTGAAAATCTGGAAATAGGTGCTATTTGTGATAGATTGACTCTTCCATCTATTGGTACATATGTCGTGCATTCGCATTCTTTCTATTATTATACATATCCATAATAATGCCTTGTGTAAATATTCAGACATCGCAGGGGCATCTCACCATGTCTTGGTGATCATTATGTATATCCATTATTAAAGGTTTGTTTTTGGACTGGGGGCAAAATCTTGAACCTAGTTAGGGAAATCCCCTTTGAGCTTAAACCAACATATTGTTGGCATTAGATTGTCATTGATGTCAACAATTCAAGTAATGCATGAGATAGAGATGCATGATGATGAATGTCCTAGATAAAGATAAAAATGTTAGAATTTGTGTTGTCTTTGGTTAGCACAAGTTGAGAAAATAATAATACAAGAAACTTGGATAAGTATAAAGTGTCCACTAGATGAATTGGCTTGACTCTGAAAATATGTAATAGTGATTGTAGAACACACTATGTTTATTGCCATGCATAATAGTGAAGATAGAGAAATGTGTTTCGCAGTTTTGTAGGTGAGACATTAACTGCTACCAAGGTAGTTGTGAAATCATGACAAGTCTTTTTTGGTTCCACATGAAGCAAGGGAGAAGACACCGTTTCTATTGCTATGGTTTGTGTGTGTGTGAAAAAGTGAAATAAGGTCTGATAGCTGCAAGCACAACACTTCAATTAAGTCATTACATGTATGGTTAGTAAATCAATAATCAATAAATAATAAACCATAACAAAGTGACTAATTGCCTTCTAAAAGATGCGAGTATAAGATTGCTCTTAGATTTTTATAAACAATACCAGTGACTAGACTACACCAAGACGAAGGATTTAATCTATATGAGCATGATATTAAGCTAAAGGGATGCAAGATGGATGAATAATTTAAGCAATAATGGAATAAACTAAAAATGTAATAATCTAAACTAAGATGTAAATAATCTCATAAAGCAAGCACAATATCTTCAATGACTCTAGAGAAAAATCAGCATAATAATAATCTCCAAGGTGTTTCTCAAATATCTCTAGGGTGATTTGAAAGAGAGCTGAAGGTTGAATTTATAGAGATTTACAAGAGAGATAAAAAAAAGTACAATTTACAATTAATTGAAATAATTGAGAAATCAAGTTCGGTTAACTTTGAGATAGATTCCAATTATAGTTTAATTGAAATGCATTCGGATAAGAAGTTCAAGTTGCATTAGAAATAAGATTTAATTAATTCCATGCATTTGTGATAAAAATAGATAATTCTTTGATTTATTCAAGAAAAGAGTCTTTTAATGCAACTAAACTTCTTTTTCTCAAAAGTTGTGAGTTCCAATTTTAGAGAATGATTCAATTTAATTGCTTTTCTGATTTCAAGTTAATCTCAATTTAGAAAAAGAAATAATATCTCAAGTTTCATTTCTCTCTCAATTTAATTCTTTTATTATATTTTCAAATTAATTCCTCTTTTGTAATAAATCAATTCCTTTTATGCATGATTAAATAAAAAATTTATTAATTAATTAAATATGCTAGGATATTTAATAAATTAAATAGTATAATTAATTAAAATGATATTCTTGGAATGATTCAATTAATTAAATAAATATTTAATTAATATTGAGTAATTGATTTGCCATGTAATATTTGATGATTTAAAAAATTAATTAATGTGCTCAAGACTGATTTAATTGCCTTTGGTTAGGACCTTGGTGATGTTGTCGAGATTAGGGGCCCATGGTTTAGACGACCAATTTTAGGGTATTACATTTGCCCCTCTTTGAATTAATGTGCGAGAAGCGTGTTGGTTCAAAGAATAGTTGATATCTATGAGATTCCAGTTCTAAACTTGATTGATCATGAACCAGATGAAAAGCGAGGTGTTTAGTTTGATTTGAAGCAAAGAAGCTGAACAAAGTTGATTAATGCGATACCGATCCCAAACTTGATTGAACTAGGAATGATAGAGAGCAAAGATACCAAAATTGAACTTGATTGATCAAGAAGCAGATCTTATTGATCTAGAACTTGATTGAACTAGACTCAACGAGCGAAGATAAAATCAATCTTGAACTTGATGGATCAAGATATGATGAGCGAAGATAGACTATCCAGCTTGATTTGATGCGATAAAACTGAACACCTTCTTAGATTGAGCATGTGATCGAAGATACTCTTTAAACCCTTGATTGAGTTTAAATGAATAATCAACTTGATGTAAAGTGATGAAACTAATTAATGTTAAGAGACTGATTCAAATGAAGACAATATCAGCTTGATTTGAAGCAATGAAACCAATATGCCCCTAGCAATTGATTCAATTTAGATGATCGAGAGATCTCAACTTGATGTGAAGTGATGAAGCTAAGATGCCCCTTAGCAATAAGAATTTGATTTTCTTTAGTTGAAAAAGATTTTTTCTCAACTTTTGATGAAGATTTGAAAATTTTCCTGACTTTGAAGATGTGAAGTCATGAGGTCATGAGTATGCCCCCTCGGGAGCGAAATCGAAAGATAGCGAGGGTACATGATGATTAGGCAATATTTAGCAATGATAATTATTTGAGAACAAATTGATTCGGAGGAATATTTGTAGATTTGGTGTTGATTGATGAGATATTGAGGGCAAAGTGATATTTAGAATTGAAATTGAGATTCAACATTGATTCATGAGAAATTGGGTACAATTTGAAAAAAGAATGAGCTTCTGATGAAAAAGCGCTAAGTTGTTCAAATTGTGAAATTGACTAGGAAAATAATCTCGTATTTTGATTTCAATCCCAAAAATGGCATCAAAATAGGCAAATTAGGTAAGGGCACAATTTTTATGTCCATCAGAGCAAGTTGAAAAATTAGGGGCTATATAAGGGGTAAAAGTGTCATTTTCAAATCATTTTAACCCTCCAAGTTTGAAAATTCAAAAAGCTTTCTATGAAGAAAAATGGTGGTTCCCACTCATATGCCTCGATTCGAGCACCAGAGATGACATAATCGACCTTGGAACTATGAGCCAGTGGTAAGTGATATATCTTAAGCCTATTATTTATTTCAAATTTGAATATTTTTTGAGTATTTTTTCAATTTTGGGCACGTTTAAGTTCGGCTTTCTCATTTTGTCATGTGAGATAAGATCTTGTCTCGTACGACAAACTGATGAAGTATATTTTTTCATTTTATCCCACCATTTTTCTCATTCTAATCCTACCCTTGTATCGTACAAAAACATTCAAAAGAGCCCCTTTTTTCGTCCTAAGGCTAGCCTTTTGTCGTATGGGAGTCTTTTGTCATACTAGACCTATTTCTGACTCATACGAATTTCTTCCCCTACTATGTTTTGTCATTTGGAAAATAGTGAGCATTTTTGAAGGTCCAAACTTGAAATTTTGATTTTATAGTTGACGTAGTTGGATTTGCGTGATGTTTTACTTCTCTTATAGGCTAATTTGAAATGTTTTCTGATGCTCTATTGTTTGACTTGTGCAAGTTTGATTGCCTCATGTTCTTTTCAGATGTGTCTATCCAACGATGATGACATTAGTGCATCAATTGTGAGAGGTTGACCGGGTTCATATTGATTTGTGCAGATTGATCCACCTTCTTGATTTACCTAATATCCATGTGAATCATGGAATGCTGACTGTGCTTGTAAAGAGATTCCATTCTGAGCATAACACATTCCACTTGCCAGTTAGGGAGATGACCATCACTCCTGAGGATGTTTATAGGATTCCCTATATCCCTTTTGCTGGGGATAAGGTGGATTATGATGCAGCACAGCTCCCTGGGTTACTCATTGTTAGACATGTTTTCAGAGATATTGACATTTTGACATGTTCTATCAGTTGGGATGTGATGATGACTAGGTATAGTGAGGATTTCCCACTTGCTTGTGTCTTGGCAGGTTTTATTGGTTGTTTTTTGATGCCAAACAGGGGACAGCTAGAGAGGCTTATTAAGACCCCTTAGAGATTAGGCTGGGGTTCTTGTATATTAGCACACATGTATCATGAGATGCATGATATTTTTTATAGGGGGGGGAAGAGCATGGCTGCCAAAGTTTTGATCTTATAGGCATGGGCCTAGGAGCACCTCCCAATTTGTAAGCTGATTGTAAATGTCGATAGAGATCCTGGTCAACCCATTGTGTATAGATATTTAGGATATGTTACTCAAGCCTATCTAGCCAAGACAGATTTTTGGAGATAGCAGCTAGATGATTTGATAGCCATGACATGGAGACCATACAAGGGTCTAGATCCGTGGGATGATTGGAGGGTTGTATGCAAGGATTTGTTTGTGACTCACCAACTCATTGGCATATCATAGACATTAGTTGAGTGATTCATTATTTCCCAAGTGATGAGGTAGTATGGTAGACCTCAGGGGATCTCACAAGAGTACACTACATTTGCTTGTTATGCAGATGAGGAGAGGCAAGGATGGGCATCAAGATTATCTTATGCCTTGAGCATGCAGGAGTTGACTAGATTATAGCATCTCAGATGGGACTATATGGATGATGTTGGAGATGTGGGGTTCTTGCCCCAGTATAGGGATTGGCTCCAACACCATTCATTTCCTAGATTTACGAATCTAGCTAAGAAGGTACCTCGCATAGAGGAGATAGAGGATGATGCCCCCGCGTAGGGATAAGGATAGGGATAGAGTCAGGGATAGAGAGCCAAGGTTTCGAGGTGTGAAGGTGGTGATCTTGGTGCTAGCAGCAGCGGGGTACCAGTTGGTGGTAGACAGTAGAGAGGAGAGGGCAGATCCCTAGGTACGGTTGGAGTGAGACTTAGTTGAGTGAGAGTGCTAGAGGGTGGACGAGAGGAGGAGAGAGCAACACTGAGACAAGTTCAGAAGAGGAGAGAGGAGCAGGGGGGAGTTGGAGGCGGAGATGGAGGAGGAGATGGAGGTAGAGATGGAGGCAGAGAGCCTGCGAGGGAACAGGGGGCTAACATAGCACGGTTGATGAGAGTAAGCCTAGCGGGTTTGTAGTCACAGCTGATAGTGGCAAAGACTCAACTGGCAGAGCGAGACCAACAACTAGCAGATCTTAGAGTAGAGAGAGATCATTAGCTAGTTGAGCTCAGAGTAGAGCATGATCGTCAAGTTGCAACGATGAGGGTAGAATGAGACACTCTTCAGCAAGAGGTTCTTCATTAGACCAGTCAAGCAGCTTATTATGTTGTGGCTTACAGCATAGCTTTTCTAGTAGCACAGCAGGTTGTACCATATTCACAATATATGGCTCGATCTAAGGGATCTCGGGTGCCTCATCAGGATCTTGATCAGCATGCTCCACCTCCTCCACTAGGAAATGAGGGAGAGGCCAAGAGATTGATATATATATTTTTTGTAGCTCTAAGATTTTTTGTAGACACCCATTTTTTATAGCCCTTACGATTCTTCCTCCGATGGAAGTTTGTACATGTCAGTTGACATTTTTCTGTACCCTAAGACTTGATGATTATATATATACGAGATCTGATTGGGCTTCATAGTACTTGTGTTGATCGATTATGAGATGTCTTCTATATGCTTTATTCTATATGTATGCATATTTTTTATTTAGCATGGATGTATGTAAATGAAAATGAATATGAATGTTTGTTTTTGTTTCTTTTCATATGCAAATAAATGATGAAAATGAGTAATGAGTAATGCAATTTCTTTTTTCTATGCAATAAGATAAATGCGAATGAATGATAATGAAATGTATGAATCTATATAAGATGCTTATGTATGCAACTAACATCTCAATACACAAGTACTTGATTGGATAAATGATGAAAAAGAGACCACTTAGCTAAGAAATGATGATTCTTACAACTCTCATTCAGAATATAAAGAGATTATTACCATACAGAAATCACTCTAAATTCACAAAATACAGAATGAAATGCAAAATGAGATGCAACCTAGACCTATTCATTGGATTTAAAATGCTTAAGTTTCATCACTGAGCATAACAAACATAATAGGCAGATTAGAGTTCCATTCTTTTCATGTGCAATATTAATTATTTTGTGCACAATGACCCTTTTTTCATTCATATCCTTGGACAGATTTTGTAGGGACCTGAATTGCATGATAAAGAAATTTTCTCAAAATAGACAAAGAAATGATGAGAACCTCCCTGTAGCATTCAAGTGAGCGGAGTCGAAGTGTGTGTGGTGATTTCACCTTGATGTGAAGGCTCTTATGATAGACACCCAGATTATTAGATGTTTCTAGATCATCAGAATCATTCCTACAAAAAGAACACAAAGATAATATTATGCCCCCAATCCTTGCTCCTCTTAGTCAAGATAGACTTCCTTGAGTTACTTAGAGGGATAATAATCAAAAATCAATATAAAAGACAACATACAAAGTAAATTTTCATTCATAGCTCAAATTGTTTAGTGATTGTTTTCAGTAATGTTGTTTTGCTTGTCTACTTGGTGATAAAACTCTTCGGTAGTTGGGACATAGGTAACTGACTCAGAGTGGATGACCAGGTTTCATTGATGGAAAGATAAATTGGTTGATACTTCTTAGGACATACAATGTGCTCTATCAATTAACCTAAGACTGGGACATTGATCAGTTTCAAGCCATGAGGGTTCCAACGAACCAAAATGTCACAAATGTGACTAAAATATATGTACAAGTGATAATAAAGATGCATGAAAGTGGGAAATGTCAATGTTGCATTGATAGATGGAGCGTTGAGTACAAGAGGCGCCTGTTTGCTAGGTTTTCAGCTACCTGGCAGAGATTCATTTTTTTTTTTTACCAAGGTGCCTGTTCACAAGGTTTTCACCAGGGCATTTTTTTTCTTTTTCTCTTTTTTTTTTCTTTTTTTTTTAGGACTTTTTATGCTTTTTTTGGTTTTTTTCAGGACTTTTTCAGCTGTATAGGTTGCTGAAGTAGAGAATGCTAAGTGAATAATTTCTTCAAATGGATGGTGTTAATCAGTTCACGAAGTTGTTATCCTTTCGATGTTGAGAGTTGGCCAAATACTACAATAACAATGTAGGGACCCAACCAATTGGGTTCAAACTTCCCTTTGTTGTCTCGAAACTATTAATTTTTAGGATTTTCTCTCAGAAATAGGTCACCAACCTAAAATTCTCTTTATCAAACCTTCTTGTTATATCCTCTGGACATTCTCTTTTGATACACTCTTAGATGATCAAATGCCACTTGCCGACGTTCATCCAGCAATTTGAGTTCTTGCAATCTAGATATCGTATAGTCTTCATCAGTAACAAGACCTTGCAAAGAAACTCTTAGAGATGGTATTTCTACTTCAATGGGTAATACTTCATCAGACCCATACACCAAAGAAAAAGGTGTAGCCCCAATAGGTGTTCTGATACTTGTTCTATAAGCCCATAATGCAGGATTGAGTTGTAGATGCCAATCCTTCCCAGATTTGTTTACTATTTTGTGTAAGATAGTCAATAGGTTTTTGTTAGATGCCTTAGCTTGTCCATTACCTTGAGTGTGATATACAAATGACCAGTGTTGTTTAATTTTGAATTTCTCACAGAGCTCGTCCAAATCTTTATTCTTGAATTGTCCTCCATTTTCAGTCACGATGGACAAAGGTATCCCATACCTGCAAATGATATGGTTTAGAATGAACAGAGCTACTTGTTTACCGATTTCTTTGATGAGCGGAACCGCTTTTACCCACTTAGTGAAGTACTCAGTGTTAGTCATGATAAACTTGTGTATGTTGGATGATGCGGGATAGATCTGACCAATGAGATCAAAGGCCCATTATTGAAAAGGTCAAGGTGTGATGAAGGGTATGAGATCCCTTGCTAGAGCATGTATGAGATTTCCATGTAGCTGACATTTCTCACAAGTTTTAGAAAACTTTATAGTGTCTTTCTCCATGTCTAGCCAGTAGTAGCCAGCCCTCAGTAGTTTCCGAGCTAAAGTAAGACCATTCAAATGAGATCCATAAATACCTTCATGGACTTCCAATAATGCACGTTTAGACTCTTTAGTTTCTAGACACCTAAGTAATGTACCATCCAAACATCACCTAAACAAATAATTAGAAATGATGACATATTGTGAAGCATTTCAAGTTAGGTTCCTTTTCTCATTATGGGTAAGATTTTCTGGAATAATTTGGTCATGCAGATAAGAGTAAATGTGGTTATATAGAGATGAGTCATATCCAATAATAGAATAGACTATTTGAGACTCAGGAGAATCATAGGTAGGGTAATGTAACTCTTCCACTAGGAATTCAAAGTGAAAATTAGATTCATGTAACTTAGATATAGACGCCAAGGTGGCCATAGCATCTGGTGCTCTATTTGCTGATCTCAAAATCTGCTAGAATGATACAAAAGTAAAATACTTCTTGAGATCATCAACCATTCTCTTATAAGGCATCAGTTTCTCATCTCGAGTCCAATATGTATCATTGATTTGATTGATAATTAGTTGAGAATCTCCATAGATATGTAGCTCTAGAACCTTCCATTCAATAGCTAGCTTGATTCCATTTACCAAAGCTTCATACTCTACAATTTTATTTGTGTAAGGGAAAATAATCTTGTAAGCCTTCAGGATTGAATATTTCTAAGGAGTGATAAATAGTATTCTAGTATTGGAACCATTTTGGGTGAAAGATCCATCAAAGAACATCTTCCATGATTATTGAGTAAGGTGCATTACTGATTCATCTGGAAACTCTATATGCAGCAGTTGAGTGTCTTCAAGTGGTGCTTCAGTGAGTTGATTTGTAGTTACCTGTCATTTGATGGCTTTGTGTTCCACATATACAATATCAAACTCTATAAGTATCATGACCCATTTTGCCAATCTTTCGGTGAGTGTTGCTTTGTTGAGAAGATACTTAAGTAGATCAATCTTAGATACTAGCTTGATGGAATGTGCCAACATGTAGTGTCTCAATTTTTGTGATGCAAAGACTAATGCCAAGCATGCTTTTTCTATTATAGTGTAGTTCATTTCATAAGACACCAATTTTTTGTTGATGTAATATATAGCTCTCTCTCATTTATTTTCATCCTGTTGTGCCAGAAGTGCCCCCAATGATGAATTAGTGGTTGATATGTATAAGATCAATGGTTTTCCTTGAATTGGTGGCATCAGTATTGGTGGATTGGATAGTTACTCTTTGATCTACTAAAGGTTTTGTTCACATTTTTGATCCTAGTTGTATATTACTCCTTTCCCTAATACCTAGCAGTGAAAGGTTGAGCTTTGTCTGCCAGCTGAGAAATGAAGCATCTAATTGATTGGAGATGTCCTTATAGACTTCTCATTTGATTGATGTTCTTCAAAGGTGGCATTTCCATTATAGCTTGGACATTCTTAGGATCAACCTCAATTCCCTTCTTTGAAATGATGTAGCCAAGTAGTTTATGATAACTTAATGATGAACAAATAGTTCCAAACTGGTACTGAGAGGGGGGGGTGAATCAGTACAAACAAAAACACAATCCAAAACCAATTTGTCAACAGACATTGTGCTTAGGCATACAAATAGTAACATTGGTCTTGAATAAAGTATAACTTGCAAAACCTAGAATAACTAAGACAAGCATAAACTAGTTGACACTTATCTTTTCATACAGTCTAATACTTCATTCCATTTCACCCTAGTGCATGAGTAGGTAATCTATCATCAAAGATATATATATAAACAGCTAGATCAACATGATTTACCACTTGACAGAAAACAACATAGCATCACATGAAAAAGATATCACATATGACACACATATTTTTCACGTGGAAACCCAACTGGGAAAAACCATGGTGGGGATGAATACCCACAAGCTTGTTTTTGAACTCTTTAGAAGTCCGCTCTATTAGGAGCCTTGTCCAGTTAAAGACTAATACAATAGGTTCTATTAGGAACCGATCCTATTAGGGATCACTTGGTTAAGGGATGGCTAGAATACACGGTTAAGGGTTAAACCCTGTTAAAGGTTACCTTGTTAGAGGATTTCAAGAACTCAATGGTTTTGAGTCACCCTGTTAAAGGATTTACATAAAGCTGGTTAAAGCTACCCTATTAAGGGATTTCTCAACTGTTGAAGTGGTTAGAGATCAATAGGTATTACAATGATCTGGTAACAACACTCAATGCCAATGTAGATCCGCTTTAGCTCCTCTTCACCTTCTGCACTTACACTCTATAGGTACCACTTCTCTCTTCTGGTCTACCAAGAATCACGTATCTCTTCACTTGGATACACACATACAACTTTTGCCAACAACCTCAGAAAGAAACACAACATTGACCTTATAGGAAACAGATAGGTCTATAGCATAAACCCTAAACCCTAAACCTGTTAGGTTAAGGAATTGAAATGGTTCAATCCTGACCATTGAGCATATTGCATTAAATGCAACAATCATGATCCAATCTCAAGACATTCTCCATCATTCATTTTCTACCGATTTCATGGCAGCTGATAACCCATCACACGTTATCACCATTTACAGGCTTCGCACATTCCTGAGGTATATGGGAACAATCTCCTTTCATGCAAGATCCTTCATACGCACAAGGTTGACATGGCAACATGATCTATTCTTCGTTACAATGATAACTCATCACACAAAGTCACTGATTGAGCCACACAGGCTTGAAGCACTTAAACCAGAAACCTTGAAGTTGAGACTACCAACTGGTAGTCATACAAAGCTTCCATGTTCGTGTTCCCATAACTACATGACGGTTCACCTTAAACAAACACACCACTTCACTTTGGCACAAATGCCGGTTCATGGTGTTATATTGGTTCTCTTCTCTTTAGCATATTGACATCAATGACAACATATAATGTCATTATGTCCTCATACCAGTTCACATAATGCCAATAGTTTACCAGATGTCACTCCGAGTGCACACTTTTTTGGATTTAGCTAGAGTTTAAATTTTTCCATTCTATCTAGTATAGGGCCTAGCTCTTGAATATGTGTGGATCTCTTCATAGTCTTTACCAAAGTGTCATCAACATAATATTCCATATTCTTATGCATCATGTCATGAAATATAGTTGTTGCTGCTCTTTGATAATTTGCTCTTGTGTTCTTCAGCCCAAATGGCATGACATTCCAACAAAAGGCTCCCCATCCACAGGTGAAAGTTGTATTTTCTTGATCTCCAGGAGCTATTTTGATTTGATTATAACCTGAGAATCCATCCATTAGCGAGTACATCTCATACCTAGCAGTCATATCGACTATCATATCAATGTTTGGCAATGGAAAGTCATCCTTCAGACAAGCTTTGTTGAGATCTCTAAAGTCTATGCAAACCCTAATAGATTTGTCTACCTTTGACATAGGTACTATGTTTGAAATCCATTTTGCATAGTCTATAGCTCTGATAAATCCAACTTTTAGCAGTTTTTCTAGCTCAACTTTGACTAGTAGTGCCACGTGATGGTGCATTTTAAGGATTTTTTGCTTGTCTGGTTTAACTCCGGGTGTGATAGAAAGATGGTGCATGATAAGATCAAGATCAAGGCCTGGCATATTAGAGTATGTCCATGCAAAATTGTTCTTGTTTTCTGAAAAGAGATGAGTGAAATCTTTCAATTTTTTTGCTAATAGTGATTGAGCTACATGAATGATGTGTGGTGTCTCTTGACTCCCAATGTTCACTGGTTGAGTTGGCTCGATCAATATAGAAGACCTCTCCTAGAAATGACTTGGTAGTATATCAAGTATCTCACCTTCAAGTGCCTCAGAGAGGTTTTCATCTTTAGGTAGGTCCTTGATTTTCTCTTTTTTAGATTCTGATACCACCACAATGTGGTTTTCGCCATCAGATTTTTTTTTTTTATTTTTCTGATTTTTGCGACTAAGATACCTGATATCTATTTCAGTCATGTTTTCACTCTGTTCACTGGTGGAAGAGTACATGGGTTCACCTATGTTTAGGTAATAGGCTAGTGTGTAGTCATTGGCAAAAGTAGGTACATTCATGGGTTGGTCTTGTAGACTACAATCAATTAATTCAGGATGTACCAAGGATAGAGTGTGGACAAGTTTGAGGGAGTTCATGGTATTGTCATCACAACTGCAGATCGAAAAGTTATTTTCTAGAAGGATACCTTGCATAAATGTCTTGAGACTAGGAAAAGTTAGAACATGATTATTAAAGTGCATGTTAATATTTAGTTGACCTAATCTAATAGACCTACTTGTAGCATTGTTCTCTATGCCAAGCTGAACTTCATATCAAGGTTCAATAGTAACAAGATCGGTAGACAAATTCTTGCCATTTATATCAGAGGATTCAAAGTTTGATGCTGAGTAGATATTGTCATAAACAAGACTATTGTCAGAGTCCTCGGAGTCATTGGATGAAGTTTCTGAGTCTTCTTCAAGTGGTTGAGTGAATGTATGTATGGTATCAACACCAACATCCTTAATGCTGCAAGTTCCTTCAAGATTTGTCTCATTTAGCATTTATATCTGATAGACTTGTTGACATGAGTTTTATGGTTCTATGAATTCTTGTCATCTACTCCATTCAGCTTCCTCTGGACTGATGACCGGTTCTGATTCTATAGCTTATAATTCTTCTTGTGTAAACCCATACTTGATTTGTTCTATTTTATTAGAGGGGTATATAATAGATGAAAAAATTTATGGTATTCTTCCTTCCTCCATCCCTTGTTCATAGTCTTCTTGTCTTCTTAGTCATATTTCCTGTATCTCTTTTTCTAGATTTTAAGCTCATCAACTCTTGAGTATCATCTATGATACCACTACTCTTTTGGAGTTTCTCAACTGAATTTATCTGAGAGGTGGTCTGGACCCCATTCATACTCATTTGAGTCACTCTCTGAATCATCTACTTTCTTCCTACCAGCGTATGTGACTGGAACTTTCAATGGTGCAAACAATTCTCTGACTCTTTCTACTTTGTCTCTTATATCCTCTAGGACTTCAACTCCTTCTATTGTTGTAGCTAACACCATCAAAGCTTGAGTGTTGATTGTTTCTTCTTTATTGATTGTTGATTCCTCTTTTTCTTTTACACACTCTGCTTGAGTTTATTGAGTGTTTGTTTCCTGTAATGTTGAAGGCGATATCCTTTTCTGCCACTTAGACTTAGAAGCATGTTTTTGGTCCGATGTCTTATTTGGATTGTACCCAAGTCCAAACTTATCATTTTTTTATTTTGTTTGTAGCTGAATTAGTTCAATAATGTTGGTATTTTGGTATGGTTTTGTCATTGATGTCAACACCTACTAGAACACTAGCACTTTGAAGATCCAACAACATTCACCAACAAGCAAGTAACTATTGCACAGTTACTTGTATATGGTTCACCGGTAGGATATAATGTTCACCGGCACTTGGAATGATATGGAAGACACTTGGTAATGTCGAAAACATCATGTGGACACTTTTTTATAAAGAATTAATCATTGGTATCAGAGCCTAGTCCTCTTTTGCAGAAGTTTAACAACTTGAGGAGATCCAATGTCCACTAATTATTTGAGGAAGGACAGTCCTAAACTTGATGGAATCAACTATGGGATATGGAATATCAGGATGGAGACACATATGAATTGCAATGGTAAAGACATCTGGGAAGTTACAAAGAATGGTTATGTTTCTGCTATAGCTAGTCATACTGCTCCAACGACCTTAGCTAAAGATGAGGAGAATGATTGCAAAGCAAGAGAAGCACTTTTGAGTGCATTATCAGATCAACAAATCATGGGATTATCAGATAAATCTACTGCTAAAGCTATTTGGGATCATTTGGAAACACTAAATGAAGGAGATTCCATAGTCAAGATTGCAAAACTTGAAAGCTTCCGAGTCAGGTATGAACATCTGAAAATGGAAGAAGATGAAAGAATTTCTTCTTTTATGGAAAGAGTAAATGAAATCGTTTTGGGTATTAAATGTTGTGGAGGAACCCTAAGTGAGGATGAAATTATTTCAAAAATCTTAATAGGTTTGCCACCGGCATATAAAATGAAGGTTACTTCTATAAATGAGTTGAGAACAATGCCTAATACATCAGTAACTAGGGATACATTGATTGGAAAACTTTCAGCCTTTGAAATTGAGGAATTTGGTCCTGTTGCTACTATAAAGATAGATTTGGCCTTTAAAGCATCAACATCATCTACTCCATCATATGACAAATCAAACTAGAAAGCCTTTTATGCAAGAGAACTTGAAGAAACTAGGAAGGAGAATGAAGAGCTTGAAGAACTTGAAGCACTATTTGCAAGGAAAATTCTAAAAGGTCTAGTTGGAAGTAAGTATGAAGGTAAAGCACCCTTTAAATGTTTCAACTACAATAAGATTGGTCATATGGCTTTGAGATGCCCTGATAGACATGCTAGACTAAGAGAAGAAGCTAGAAGAACATACAAGCCTAATCCTAAATATCAGAGATACATATTTAAGAAGAACAAAGACAAATCTTGGTACATTGCTGATGAAGGTGTGACCGATGATTCTGATGAGGATCCAACAGACAATGGATGGGTTTTTGTTTCTATAACAGAAGATCAACCGGCACCTACTGCTCAACCGGTAGAACAAGCCCTAGCAGCTAAAGTTGAAGTAAAGGATGAATGGATCATTGACTCAGGATGTTCACATCATGTGATAGGAGACAAAGGTAAAGTCTTGAACTTTCAAGAATACAATGGAGGTTTAGTAAGATTTGGAGATGACAAAGCTTTTTCAATCAAAGGTAAGGGTTCAATATTTCTTGATGGTAAGCATTAAGTTGGTTAAATGGTTTTTGGTTTGAATTTATTAGATAACTGATTCACCCCCCCCATCCCCCCCTCTCAGTTGTCTCCGGGACCTAACAAATAATACTCTCTTGATGTTTTCTCAAGGGACTAGTACTTGAATATCCCATGCGTTGAATCATTTTGTAGCCTGGACCATATTGTGTTGGGGAAATCTCACAATGTCGTACTTCTTTGTTTTCACTATCTTCCTTAAAAATACATTTTAGAACAACATCCTCTTCTATTTCATCTGCCAAGGAAGTAGAATATTGTACAAAAAGACCATCATATATGATATTTGGTGTTGAAGTTTGTGTTTTCATAGCCTCTGATGGTTTGCCTAGCTGTTTCGATGATGGAGGAAGAGAGACTAATGAAAGTGCTAGTTATATCTTGTATCCATCCATGCTAGTATTGGTAATTTTCAATTTCTTTTCCAAGTCTTTCATGAAGGCTTCTGAACTTTCATTTGTAGAGGTTACTCTATTATGAGGCACAAAGGTATCAACACCTTTTTTCAATGCATTATAGGGGACATTTGTATCAACAGGAATACCAACCTCAACTCCGTTATAAGGAAATTTTAAGTATTGATGGTATGTAGATGGAACTACCTTCATTTCATGAATCCATGGCCTGCTTAGTAAGATATTGTATGACAGAGGAAGATCAAGTACCTGGAAAATGACATCTCTTTCTATAGGTCCCACCATGATTGGTAATGATACCAGACCTTTAGAGGTCCTTTCCTCTTCATCATAGGCTTTAATTGTTATTTTCTTGCCTGAATCAATGACATTTTCAGAAAATCCTAGTTGTGTAAGCAGAGTGTAAGTACAGATATTCAACCCCACACCTCCATCTATCAAAACACATTTGACTCTATGTTTATGGATCATGGCTTCAATGTGCAATGGTTGGTTATGTGGATGATTTAGCAAGCTGTCATCTTCTTTAGAGAAGGTCAGATAGTGAGGTGAAGTCAGATGACCCACCATGGATTGAAACCGATCAATGTCTAAATCTTCTGGAACATTAGTGGTGAGAAAGGCATTGTCTAGGATCTCTTTGTGAGTAGGAGAGATTTTTAGTAATTCAAATATGGAAATTTGAGTGTTTAGCTTTTTCAACTATTCAACAATGCTATATCTAGAGGATGATGATGAAGTTAACCTTTTAAATTTATTAAATATTGATTCTTTTTGTTTATTTGACGAGGCTGGTAGGTTTGATGTTGTTTGAGCCAGAGTTGAAGAACCAGCTCCTTGGAGAGTTACTTTCTTTTGAGAATGGGTCATAGCCTTTGCATATCATGATTCATTTTGTTTATCTTGGATTATGATCACATTGCAATATTCAGATTGGGAAGGCTCATTCATGTTGAAAACATTGTCATTGTTGGTGTAAGTATAATTTAATTTGGCACCTCCTTTGGTCTTTGAAGAATCACCTTGTTTGTAAATAGGTAAGGGGTCTTTAAAAGCTTTATGATTAGCATTTGTTGGGTGATTCCTGACAACAATTTTACCAACATCTATGAGATCTTGGATCTCATGCTTGAGCTTCATGCAGTTTTTTGTGTTATGACCTTTATTTTGATGGAAGTCACAGTATTCATTTTCTCTCCACCATTTTGGTTTGACTTTGGGATCATATGGCCTAGAATTATCTGGTAACATTATCAGGTTTTTTGCCAATAGAGTTTTGAAAGTGGATTTGTATGATTCTTCCAAAGGAGTGAATTCATGTCTAGGTTTCAAAAGCCAAGGTTTCTCTTTGAACTGATCTTTTGCTTTCTTCTAAGGATTTTCTATTGCGGTTTCAGCTACTTTGAGTGCTTGTGTGCCACTAGCCAAGTTGAATATTGTGGGCTTTGAGTTGGTTTTAACAGTGTCTACTACTCTATCATTAGCAATGTTCTTATTGTTGTCTTTGCCATACTTCCAATACTTGTTCTTCTCTTTAGAGCTAGATCCTGGTTGTGTTTCTTTCCAAGGCATGATATCTCCTTTCTTTATAAGCACATCTTTCATTCGAATAGAATTATCTACCATTTTGCTAAATCATGGGTGTACTTGCATTTAGATACTATATTTCAATTCAGGGACCAGATTATCGATGAATATATCCATTTTCTTAGCATTTGGGATAGGTCATGAATACCTAGAGAACATCTTTCTCCAACATTGGAAGAAAGTGAGAAAAGGCTCCCCTATTTTCTGTTTGGTATTGCAAAGTTCGATCATAGTAACAGGATGTCGAATGTTGTAGGAGTATTGCTGTAAAAATAGTTGGATTAGTTATTCAAAAGTTTTATCCCTTTAGGTAGACTTGAGAACCATTCCATAGCTTTTCCTCCTAAACTCCTCAGAAAAAGGCACATGAGATACGTTTGATCATGCATGAACTCAATGGAAGAAGTGTAAAATTATTTGACATGATCTTGAGGTTCTGAGGCACCATCATATTTGTCAAATTTTGGAATCTCAACTATTGAAGGGAATGGAGGCATGTATAGGTTTTTGTCAAATGGAAATGGGCATATTGTCTCCAAAGAATATTGTTTCGGGGACTTATCCTTATTTTCGAGTTTTGTGATCTCAGTCCGTAAAGCTAGTAATTGTTTGTGGACCATCATTATAGGTGATTCTTCCTTTTTAGTGATGAGAGTCTGAACATCATATCTAGTGGAAAGTTTGGTGCCTTGTTTTGCTAGTTCTAGAAAATAGTCTTCTTTTTCTCTAGCCATGATAGCCTTCATCATTTTTTGGAAATCTTTATCCTTTTGACATTTATGGATATCTTTTTTTGGAGGATCTTCACTTGATGAGGAATCATTATCAGTTTCATGAATACTGAGGTTGTCTTCATCATTTTGTTATGTTCTAGGTATAGTGGGACATAATGGTTGATCATAAACTGGTCTCTCTGATGATGAAGGTTTATCAGTCAGGGGATCCTCTTTGTAAAATTAATTATCTTTATATGAAAAGGGTTTCCCTTTGCCTCTAGCATCTTTCTTATGAGAACTCCTGGTTTGAGTAGGCATTTTTATTGATTGGTGTGACCTAAAACTGTTTGTGATACAAAAGTCAAGATCAAATTCAGAGCTAGTTGTTCAGTTAACGTATTGTTTGAGAGAAGAAACTAAGATTTAGTCTAGTTTCAGGAATGATCTATCTTGTATAAGACATTTATCTAAGTTGATCCAAGAGAAGTGACTAAGACTTAGTTTGGTTTCAGGAAAGATCTATCCTATATAAGACGTTTATCTAAGTGACTTAGGTTTGATATGTAGTTGATTGAACTAGCTGAAAGATGATCGACAAATCATGCAACACAAATGATAGAGGTTCACTGTTTTGATCTATTTATGCTAAGGATGATGATAACTAGTTTTATGCTCGCTGTAGACTATTTTAGGCAAATTTGACTATTCTGGACTGACAAAATTAGAGATTTATACGACAGGTTTCTCAGGACCAGATGACAATTCAATAGCTTCAGGATGACAACAATAGTGTTTCGTACGAGTTGCTACCTTATATTGTATGGCAAATGGGTATGTCTAGAATGACAGATTAATCAATGCAATGTTTTATCATACGACATAGGATTTAGGATGAAATGACAATTCTCAGAACCAGACGATAGACAATGAGGACTCATATGACATAGGATGTAGGATCAAACGATAGACTATTAGGACTAATGGACTTTCGTATGACTTAGGATATGAGACTAGACAATAAATTAGAGGAATCATGTGACTGTTTGTTGGACAGAGGTAAATTTCTGAGTTTTCAATGACTGAGTATGACCAAATTTGAGATGGATTGTGTCATGCCCAAAATTTAGGGCAAAAATAAAACGATTTTTTTTAAAACGACTAGTTAAATAACCAAGTTTGCTATCACGACATGTGTTAACATGTTGACCATAACAAAGATCGAACTAACTATGATACTAACTAAGTATCGAAACTTAATTAAAATTCATTTGCGGAAACTAAATGTTTTAATCTATTTTCTCATCAAATAAAGTCATTAGTTTAATTTATTAAACTCATTTAAATGGGCAGACGAAGATAAAAATTGATCTCCCATAAAGCCATATTGTCTAAATTACATTTTAAATTATTAATTAAATTAATGGGTTAAAGTGTCAAATTAATTTTCTAAATGACATTATTCGATGAGGAAAATTATCTTTCCAAAAATCAATTTTAGTTATCAAGGAATTAATTTTCCCCTTCTATTTAATTTAAGGCTACACTAATAGTTAGTTCTATAAATAATTAATTGAAATTATAATTTCCACGTCTATCTAAATTGAAAACCCTAACCAATTTTAAATATAAATTTTTTTCACAACTTTACAAAATAAATCTCAAGAAAACCCTAATTTATATTACATTATAAAATTACTTCTTTGACTCCTTACTTTTTTTTAAAAAAACTTAAACTTACTTATCTTCCCCTCTACCCTAGCTCTAACCGAGCTAGGGTTTTCTTTTTAAATTTATTATTTTATTTTATTTCTAAAACCCCATCACCACGCAGGGCGGCCATGGTGGCGGATGGGTTTGAACGCACGTAGGAGGAGGCGAAAGCGGGGAGGTGGCGGAGGATGGAGGTCGGCGCCGCCGAAGTCTCCACTATGCAAGGCACAGTGGGCTCGGCTGCTGGCCACTGTGTATCACATAGTGTGCACGACCGCCGGCCACTATGCAGTGCACAGTGAGCTCGGCCCGCTGGCCACTGTGCAATACACAGTGGACTCGGCCGCCGGCCACTGTGCCATGCACAGTGCGCTCGGCCGCTGGCCACTATGCATTACACAGTGCACTCAGCCCTGGTCAAAACCCTCTGCATAAATTTTTTTTTGATATAATTTTTAAAAAAAAATATAAATATCTATTATATATATAAATATATAAATATATATATATATATATATTTATATATATATATATATATTTATATATATATATATATATATATTTATATATATATATATATATATATTTAATTATGTATATTTAAAAAAAAACAGTGAAAGAAGTTTATTTATATTTTCAATTATAGAGATGATTAATGTGTTTTTTCTTTTGTCCATTTGCTTTATGAATATAGGATTTAGATGGAATTTATATGTTTTTAACACTCTGATCTTTTTTTTACTGAATATTATCAAAGGCAAAAATATGATATTGCTAGAGTCTAAGGTAAATAGATATAATAAGATAACAAAAAAGTAATAGTTATAGATTTATTTCCTACAATAAAATAACCATAGAAATCAAAAATTTAATAGCAACTTAACATTCTAAAGTTTAATAAACTCAAGTTAAGGGATTAGAAGAGAGGAGTGCTTAAGATTTTATTCCTAAAATTAATTGTGAAATTTCACTTCTTGCAACTAATATTTTCTAGGGTTCATAAAACTTAGATCTTACAATAGGAAAAATAAACTGCAATTTACACCTTTAAAACAACATGCATACATTCATTAAAATGTTAACAATACATACTACTCATATTTTTCTACAAGTAGAATGAAGGTAAAATAAATTAAGAACTGATTTTTCCATATTACAAAAAGAAAACTATTGCATGCAAATCAAAAGTTTTTTTTTTTTTTTTCTTTTAAAACAGGAATAGAAATAAAACAAGCTTTTTACAACTCTAAGATATTCTGCAAAATTTACAGGATGTTTCTTTTTTTTTTTCTTCCAACTACAATCCCAACTCTCATGTCTATATTTCAAATTTACAACTTGCCTCTCTTTTCAACAAATGAGGGTGTATTTCTTTTAACAAAACAAATAACTGCAAATAAATCTAAATTTCTTCAACAATAATCTTCTGCAACCTTTCTCTTGTCCTATTCTTTTCTCTTGACTTTCCTGCATAATAAATCACAAATATGACCACGGAGTGCTCACCTCCCAGCCTAGCCTAACTGGTAGCCACCCTCGAGCTCGGAGAACCAAGCCCTAGACGGGTAACAAACATGCAAACATATAGAAGACAAAAATACACACATAGAGATTCAGACACACTCCCAACTTGGCTTCACAGCACCACACTTTGGTGATGACCTTTTTAAGGGTGGTAGTGGACCAATACCTTGAGGAGAACTGCAAGAATGGAAAAGCAAGTAGCCACCTCATGGCACAATAAATACATCAAAAAATCTCAACCCCTTATTCCTTATGCCCCCCAAAGGCATTCTAGCCTTATATCCCTCCTTTTGACCCCCATTGCACAAACAGGCCATGCAGCAAGGGTCACACAAAGATCCCTTGTGATCGCTCTCAAATGAGAGTCTCTCACTCGAGGGTTGTCACTGCTACCACCCACAAGATCCTCCTCTCTCCCAAGAGTAAGAGGTCTTGAGAAACTCCCAAAACACAACAAAGCATAATGCATAGATTTCAAATGAAATTCTAAAACATGACATTCAAAAAACACAGATTTCTTACACCAATCATACTCTCAAACACATACAAGAAAATAGACATTTTAAAGAATAATCAAACCAACCTTAATCTGCCCAATGGTGGTATAATATTTGAGGAAGAGCTGCCCAATCCACAGATCTTCTTCTTCTACCCTTAGTTAAATTTTCTATTCCAAAACTATTCTTTTTTTTTCAAAATTTCTCTTGTCTCCAAAAATGGAGAGTGGGTGATTACCCTCAAATTCCCAAATTCTTGCTTAAGAAGCTCATTCTCTGAGTTCTCACAAGTTTCTAAAAACCAAAAAGGAAAGTAAAGCAAAATGCAAAAAGACTCTCATTCGAATAGGAAAAATCTCAATTAGATTTAAACTTCTAATTTTCAATTTTCGCACAACTCAAAAAAGCCAATTTTTAAAGCGTCAAAAAGGTCACTTAAAAGTAGAAACTGGCCTAAAATTACCCCTAACCCCTAGGTATACCTTATGGGCTTTAGGAAACCCTATTAAACTACCCCTAGGTGTTCATTTAACCCATTTTAAACCCCTCTAAAGTTTATTTTCGGGTCAAACATATGTTGACCACTCCAAAGATTCTTTTCCAAGCTATTAATGACAACATGTTATATTATTTAAAAGGAAACTATAGTTAAACACTTTCTCACCAAGAGACAAAAATAAAACATTTAAATTTAAATCCACACGTGTCAAGTGATACAAATAAAACACTTTTACAAATTAAAACACGAAATCGTTTCTTGTGGGTTTTACACATTAAATTTAAATAACACTTAACACTCATGCAGCATATACTATTACGAATAAAATACAACACAAACAGGGTGTTGTCTCTCCAAATAGACAACCCCTGGCTTACGAACATACATAAGTCTAGGTTTGGTTCTCCGTAATTTTCCATGGTCACATGGTAAATTTCCTGCGCATCTCAATTCACACATTAGTACTTTCAAATATCCACATATAATATAATTCAAAGGATTAAAAATACACATCATCACTTGCATACAATTTTCATCTGCACATATTAAATACATCTTTTATCAAGCAATTTCACATAAGCAATTTCATCCCAATTCACATAAACTTAACCATACATCATAGTTCTATTATCATAGTAAAGTCCTGCAAATATAATTATGACATCTATCATTGCAATCTCATCCTATCTAACAATCATGTAGTGTTCTATCTCATAAAGCATATATGTAAATCATCAAAACATAGCAATGTTATCCAAATCCTGAAATCATATAAGTTCTAAGTCTCAAAATGCATCAAAATAAAGTATCCATAATAGTCTAAATATAAAATCCACTGAATGTCAGACTGAGTCGAGGTGAGGCCTCACAGACTGTGTTTTGATTGCTGACTGACAATGAGCAATTTAGAGGTGGACTGAGTTCTTGACAGCTAAGGTATACTAGTTTGTGACATGGATAGATTTTTGACTTGGATAGACTAGTTTTGGATAGAGTTTCGACTAGGATAGACTAGTTTTGGATGGAGTTTTTGACTGGGATAGACTAGTTTTTGGACAGAGTTTTTGACCACTGAGTTGTTTCTTATTTTCTCCAGTTTTGGTATTTCAGTTTTAGTTTTAGGGATGAAAACACAGAAGACACGTAGTATGAATAATAACTCCAATCACAACATGCAAACCCTATGGAATTTGGTGAGAGAAGAGAACCTTTGGTTATAGACTCAGGTACACACCCAATAGCTAATCAGAATATGGTCATTGAGTCTCATGCAATGGATTCTTAATGTCGTATTAGCTGACTCCAAAGACTAATGGGGGTATGCAATGACAAGTATCTTGGGAGAGCTACTATCTCTCTTGCACAAAGATTATCCCCCCTTTTGGAGGTGAATTAGGTAGCTTCTAATTTTGAATTGGAACTAGCAAGGGTTTCATTCAGTGCGTCGAGGTATAAACTCAATTAAGAGGTCTCCCAGCCTTGAAAACCAAGGTTTAATATACCTGAAGGTACTAAGGAGAGCTATTCCCGAGGACTGTCATTGACTTGATTTTCATCAAATCATGTTTATTTTATAGTGGGTTGGAGTACTTGGCATTTAGCCATTCCCACTTGGGTCGTTCCCCTCACACTAGCCATAACGGCTTTAAGAGTTATTAGCTCCTCGAGAGGTAGGCCCACTAAAGATATACAAATCTCAAACTTAAAGAAAATACCTCAAGGGTCTGGATTTTTGATTGTCTATGTAGACAAGAGCATACTCTCCTACCTCTCAGAATTTACTTAAAACATGAAATACAAATTTTTTCTTTAACCAGTTAGCAAGTTAGGTGCCTAAAAATGAATTTAAAGAATACATGATGTTTGCTCGAATCTCCTCAAGCAACTTGCAAAGACAATGAATTAGTAGTCATATTGTCTTTGTGTGACAAGCATATTCTTCGACAAGTGTTCTGTAAAAAACTAATTAGGCTGTGAAAAATTTTCAGATAGATAGATAAATAGCTAGGGTCAATCGTCAGTATAATCAAAATTGAATGAGAAAATTGAACAATGAAATCTGCTTTTTAACTAGAAAAATATAGAATCGTATGACAATTCTTACCAGATCATACGATAAATTGTAGCAGATCGTACAGCACCTATAATTTGTCATTTGGGCATATGATAAATGTCATATGACAAATCATAGAAATTGTACAAACAAAAATTCAAAAAGTCAAAAAATCCAAAAAAAAAAAAATAAGTAGTCAATCTTGGAGGCCAAAAAATGTAGTCTTCTACTCCACAGTTGGCGCCATAGATGTGTGCGTGAAAAAGTGAAATAAGGTCTAATAGCTATAGGCACAACACTTCAATTAAGTCATTACATGTATGGTTAGTAAATCAATAATCAATAAATAATAAACCATAACAAAGCAACTGATTGCCTTCTAAAAGATGCGAGTATAAGATTGCTCTCAAATTTTTATAAGCAATACCAGTGACTAGACTACACCAAGATGAAGGATTTAATCTATATGAGCATGATAATAAGCTAAATGGATATAGGATGGATGAATAATTCAAGCAATATGGATTCAAGCAATAATGGAATAAACTAAATATCCAATAATCTAAACTAAGTTGCAAATAATCTCAAAAAGCAAGCACAATATCTTCAATGACTCCAGAGCAAAATCAATATAATAGTAATCTCCAAGGTGTTTCTCAAAAATCTTTGGGGTGATTTGAATAAGAGATGAAGGCTGAATTGATAGAGATTTACAAGAGAGATAAAAAAAGCACAATTTAGAATTAATTGAAATAATTGAGAAATCAAGTTCAGTTAACTTGAGATAGATTCCAATTATAGTTTAGTTGAAATGCATTCTGATAAGAAGTTCAAGTTGCATTAGAAATAAGATTTAATTAATTCCATGCATTTGTGATGAAAATAGATAATTCTTTGATTTATTCAAGAATAGAGTCTTTTAATCCAACTGAACTTCTTTTTCTCAAAAGCTGTGAGTTCCAATTTTAGAAAATGATTCAATTTAATTGTTTTTCTGATTTAAAGTTAATCTCAGTTTAGAAAAAGAAATAATATCTCAAGTTTGATTTCTCTCTCAATTTAATTCTTTTATTCTATTTTTAGATTAATTCCTCTTTTGTAATAAATTAATTCCCTTTTTGCATGATTAAATGACAAATTTATTAATTAATTAAATATGCTAGGATATTTAATAAATTAAATAGGATAATTGATTAAAATGATGTTCTTGGAATGATTCAATTAATTAAATAAATATTTAATTAATATTGAGTAATTGATTTGCCATGTAATATTTGATTATTTAAAGAATTAATTAATGTGCTCAAGACTGATTTAATTGCCTTTGGTTAGGACCTTGGTGATGTTGTCAAGATTAGGAGTCCATGGTTTAGATGACCAATTTTAGGGTATTACAGTCTCCATACATCTGCAAGGAAAATTTCCATTGCTAACAGGTCATCTATGGATTTGCCAAAGAAGGAAAGTGTTACTGCAGCTCTACATGTTAACTCTTCTTGACTACCTTGGAGATCAATCGAGTCTTGTCGAGAAAGCTTCTGAAAATGTGTTGTGGCAAACTCAACATGTTTATCACCATATTAAAGATAGAGAAGAAAGAGTTATCACTGTTTCATAGATCAACATATTTGAGTTCACCAAAGATGGTTGGCAAAAATAATCATTGAAGAATCGAGCTATCGTGCTCTTTAAGAACCTTAAAACAATTGAACATGTGTCAAAACTTCCATCAAAGTGTGATCAGCTAATATGAGACTTGTGAGGGGCCCATTGACCAAAACTATTGGGGATCAAAGATCAAATGGAACATGACTTGATGACAATGAGGACTAAATGAGCGAAACTTCCATCAAATGACAATAAACTGATAAAACAAAAGGTAGGGCCCACTTTAGATATAAGTGAAACTTGGCATCTAAAATAAGGTTGATCGATTGATCAGATAGTTTGGAACTAAGGAATGTGAGGTGAAATGATAGCCATTGATTAGGAGGGTGGAACCCACTTCAACCAAACTAGCAATAATTGTGTGGTAAGAAAGAAACAAGTGGACCCCACCTTTGTCAAGTTGGTAACTATTGAGTGGTATGGAAGATAGATAAGTCATTGATGCAGTAAGTATAGGTAATAGGTAATAATCATATCATGCAAACAAATAGCAAGGCAAGTTGAGGCCCTCGCTATCCTGCATTGAGAAAAACCAAAAGGAAATGACCTCATGAGAAAAATAAAAGTGAAGTAATTTGAGCACCTGGCCTTCCTGTAGCCCAGAAGTTGGATGAAAAATGATCTCGCACGGTAACTAAGATGAAGATAGTGAATTGTCCTACCATCCCATAGGTATGTTTGCAATGTTGAGAATGCGATGGGTATTTCATCCAATGCTGACATAGAAGCAGTCCATGTAGATGTTTGACTGAGTTTGACTAAATGGCACAAAGGGAGATGCTGAGAATGTGGTATATACAAGACGAATAAGATATTATTGACAAGGATTGGTTACTATACACTTGTTCAAATCAGATCACCTGAGGATGAAATAATTGAGGATGGTGGTCACATTTAATGGAGAACTAATAAAAGATCAATTGTGAGGCTTGAGAAGATTAGATGATCTTCAGAAGACAAGATTCCATGACTATGGGTGGTTGAAGATTACTAAATTTAATAATTTAAACTCAGAGTGCAAATCTGAAGACAAAGAAGATGCAATTAATGATGGCAACCAATTAGTCTGTAGGGTAGATGTAGTAGATCAAATTAGCTTGTACATCATTCAAATTAAGCTTTTGGCGGGAAAGTTTTTGTTGTTGTTGTGCTCAATATAGAGATAATAGTGTCTACTGGAAAAGCGGGGCTATGAAACTCAAAATGTGAAAAATGATGTTCAAAGGGGCTTGTGCACACACCCACATGATTTATTGGTGCAAGTTATGGAGTCATGAAGAATGACTCAACTTCCCAAGGTAGGTTCCATGGTTCTCTATCTCACAAGGTCCCTCAAGCCAATGCCTTTGCTCTCAGATCATTGAGCAAAGTGACTTAGGGATGATGAATGCAAGAATGGGGGATGCTTTAGATTGATTTTAACATGAAATGCATCCTATTTATACATGATTCTATAGATGAGTTAAACTAGATTATAAGATGACAAGGTTAGGAGCAATACTATCCTAACATGGTATACTAGTTAATGATTTAAGCTAATGATAATAGAAATACTCTAAAATGCTTATTAGATTAATTCCTATTATAAAGAGAGGTTAGATGTATTGACAAAATTGAGCATAAATGAGATACTAAAATCTTGGATCCTTTAAAATTGAGGAATGAGAGCTCTATTTATAGGGAAAATAGGGAAATGGATGGTCAAGATTGGAGGAGTTAATCAAGGGTTAGGATTGAAAGTTGTCAATCCATGTTTACAATTTTCACCATTGAAATGGTGACAATTGTCAACATAAGTCTGCTTGAGAGGAGAAGTAAGATTAATTAAATGCTTGAGAAGACCTCATGGTTACCTTAGAAGGTAAGGGTTAAGGTTAGGTTAGGTTTATCCAATGGATAAAGCTTTTACCCAAAGGATAAACTCTTGTGCAAAGGTTAAAGGGATAACCATGGTCAAAGCAATGAATGCTTGATGAGACCCCTAGGTTAGATGAGGGATAAGTTAGGCAAAAAGTCTCTAACCATGCCACTAAGTGTTAGTTAACCATTAATGGTTTGAAGACTTTGGGGACAAATTTGTAAGAGTCCTTCCAAATTTGGGGGTATTCAACAAGTTAGCTTGTTGAAGGCATAAAGGCTTTAATGCCTTTTGAAGACTTTACTCCAAATTTGAGAAGTGACCTCCTCAAATTTAGGAAAAGGGGATGATGGATGGGGTTAGGATAATTGATTAGGATTAGATGGATTCTAGAAGAAATTAGGAAGAGGGTTAGGAAGCAAGTGGGAGATGTAGGAAAATGCAAGTGGATGGGGAAAATAGAATTTAATTAAAATAAAATTAATTTATTTCAATTTGGTTGCAAGTTGGGAAATTAAATAAATTAGATTTATTTAATTGGGGTAAACTACTTAATTAAATGTTTATCTAATTAAAAAGTAGAGAGAATGGATTTAATTAAATAAAATGATTTAATCAAATAAAAAAGATATTAAAGGACAAGTGAATTTAATTAAATAAATTGGATAATTTATTTAATTAAATAGAAGAATGTGGATGATTTAATTAAATTAGATTTAACTAAATAGAGGAATGAGAATAAAATAAACATTAAATATTCATTTAGGAATATGGTCATTTTTATACATCTACATTTTGCCCCTCTTTGAAGTGACGTGTGTGCACATGTCGATTCAAAGAAAATGATGTATCATCATGATTTGGTTATGATCAGTGTGATGTCATGTCGAGATGTTCATGTCATGCCCTAGATTTGATAATCGATGCCCCAGATTTGATAAATGATGTTGATAATGCCCCCTCGGGAGATGAATCAAAAATTTGAAAATTTGATTTGTTTTGATTAATTTGATTGCATTTTAAGTTTTTGTCTATGTTGAATGCGATAAGTTGATTCATCTCCCAATAAGAATGTTTGCAAGGGTTAGAAATGAGACCACGAGCAATTTACGTGTTCGTCCATGCAACCCTAATTTTCATTTACCCTATAAAAAGGTAAAAAGTGATTTATTTTGTCTCATTTGTGCTTGTTGACTTTGGAGAAAGTGACACTTGGAGAAAAAGACAAAATGCCGATTCCTTTTTCTTCTCATTGATTCGAGCATGTTCGGAGGTATCGGAGGCCCGCCACCTATGGACCACCGGTAAGTCATCCTTTTTGACCCCTTTTTTATTCTTTTTTGTCATTTTTAGGCATGTTTTTGAATTTTTCCATGTAGATTAAATGGTTTAGCACGTCCGGTAAAATCCGTAGCACATACGATAAGTTGTGTAGCGCGTAGAGTTTATTTAAGTAGGGTAGTGTTCGGGTAGAATAGGATAGCACAGGGGTGGATTAGGGTAGCACATAGAACTAGTTTAGCGCATCGGGGGCACAGGGTAGTGCATATAGGAAAAAGGTTAGCACGTAGGAAAGACCTAGTGCATAGGGTTACCAGGGGCTCGCATGGGTAGAGTAGGATAGCGCGTAGGTATGACCTAGTGCGTAGGGTTAGGTTCGCAGTGCAGGGACCAAGTAGGATAGCCCATAGCATAGAAGTAGCACAGAGGGTAGTTTAGGTGGCGCGTTGATAAGATAGGGTAGCGCATTGGTTTAGGCTAGCGGTTAGATAAAACTATTTAGCGCATGAGCGGAAAAATTTGGGAAAAGTAGGATTTTGGATGAAAAATAGGTAGGTTTTTGCCAGTTTTGTCTGGATTGGTGCTAATTTCAATATGCATGTCTGTTGTCATTGTTTTGATAAGTTGTCCAATATGAGTTCTGATATGGTTTTTGGATAGATAACTTGATTTGATTTGTAATGTGTCAAGTTGATGTTGATCTGATGTTGATGTGGTTTTTCATATGGATGTTTGGATATGAACTTGATTTGATATGCTTTGTTTCAAGTTGATATATATGTGGAACTTGAGTTGTTTTACAAGTTGATATGATTGTAGAACTTGAGTTGTGTTACAAGTTGATATGAATGTGAAACTTGAGTTGTGTTACAAGTCGATTTGATTGTGGAACTTGAGTTGTTTTACAAGTTGATATGATTATGAAACTTGAGTTGTTTTACAAGTTGATATGATTGTGGAACTTGAGTTGTGTTACAAGTTGATCTAAAGTTGTTTTAGATACGAATTGATTTGATGAGGAAACTGATATTGGACTTGTTTTATTTGTGATAGGAGTGCATTGGGGTTGTTCAGTCATGAGAGCAATTTTCAAGACTGTGGTCATTGATACCATGATTAACACAAGCTGACAAGGATATAATTGATAGGTGTGGCCTATCCTCTTTGTTAGAGATGCCTTGGTTTATCATTAATCAGGGTTTATTGATAGCATTGGCCAAGAGGTGGCATAGTGACACCAACACCTTCCATTTGGCAACATGTGAGATCATAGTGACACTTGAGGATTTCTACTAGATTCTACGAATTCCTGTGGTAGGTGCATTGTTACCATATGAGCAGACAGAGGAGGGCAAGACAGAGGCACTTCACCAGATTCTATAGGATGATACAGTTTGTGGATATGAGATCCCATGGCAGGAGTTCATTGATTTGGATTATGCTCCTCTACCATTAGTGCTGATAGGATTCATAGGTGGTTTCTTATGTCCTGACCCTAGGTTGAAGGGATTGGCAGTAGGATAAGGGTTGGTCCTAAAGGACATGGTGACATAGGGTTTCCGATTTGCATGGGGGTCGGCTATGCTAGCCCACTTATACAGGGATCTACATCAGGTGGTTTACTTGGGGTACAATAGTTTATCCATTGGAGTTAGAGTGCTATAGGTATGGGTGTGGGAGCATACTCTCGCAGCTAGGCCACTTGTAGACAAAGATAGGCCTGCTGGGTGTACTTATGCATATGAATATCGAGGGATAGTTGTCAAGCGTAAGCTGGGAAAACTAGAGCATTGGAGGAGAGTTTTAGATGATATTGATACGGTCATCTAGAGACCATACATGGAGTATGAGGTATGGGTAGAGGATGGGATTGAGATGCCCTATGTCTACATGTCCCATTTTTGATAGGGTGGATGCCCTTTGTTATTGAGAGATTCCTACATAGCTGAGTGTTGCGGTAGTATGGTCGTCAGCAAGGAGTTCCACAAGAAGCATGCTTATATGCTCGATGAAGATAAGATATACTAGAGTGGGGACCCACCATTGCTAGCGCGATAGTGATCAAGGATTTATTTCACTTAGTCAACCAGATATGGGACTACGCCTATGGGCTAGTGGATGCATAGATGACAGAGGAGTTTTCCACACTATTTGTGGCACATGCAGTTGTTAGGATATCAGATCTAGTGGAGATGATTCCCACTTTTGACGATGATGAGGATAAGCAGCCTGAGAGGCTAGGGAGATGGGGAGAGGATGGAGAGGAGATGGATGAGGGAGGTGGGGATGGTGGAGGTGATGATGGTGGAGATGGTAGAGGAGGTGGTCAAGGTCGATGAGGAGATAGAGGGAGGAGAGGAGATAGGGTTGGTGATGGTGGTGACAAAGGGAGTTAGGTGGAGAGAGTAGTGCAGTGAGTTGTGGTGGATACAGGGAGAGGAGGTTTGGCTATTGGAGTTGGTGGAGAGGAGTGGGTGGGAGAGGTGATAGCAGTGGTGGGAGGGACTAATGAGTTTAGACGGCTGGCTCAGAGGAGGAGGTCTGATGTGTTACCCCCACCAGCACCAAGGATAGGGGGTGCCACTTCAGAGGTACCCATCCAGATGCATAGATTAGGTTACTACAGTTATCAGTGCAGCACCTGCAGACATAACTACTGGTGCATCAGCATTAGATTACATAGCTGACCACTAAGTGGGATATAATTCTAGAGCGGTTGGGTCAATTTGAGGCTTGAGCAGAGGCTTTGGAGAGAGCAGCAGTGGGTGGCTTGATGAGAGATACCCTGAGAGAGGTGGCTTTGAGAGCCAAGGAGGTAAAGTATTACCAGAGACATTATGAGGATGCAGTGGCTAGGGAGCGTCAAGATCTCGTTGACCCAGAGAGACTAGGTCGAGGACAAAGAGTAGAGGCGTGACATGGCCTACTAGATAGGATCCACTTGGAGATCCAGGTGTTGGGACATCTACTGCGAGACCATCACCCTCAGGAGATAGTCATACCTGAGAGACATTGTCTATATTGTATTTTGATCATTTTGTTGTTTTTGGCTTGAACATGATATATTTTATACATTGATCATTTTTGAGATATATATATATGACACCATTTTCCTTGATCCTCATGTGATGTGTTATGGATGATTCTTTCTATATGATTTTGGTGTTTCAATGATGATGATGCAATGCTTAGATGTATGTGATTTGACATGTTATGAATATGATGCATTAGCACATGATGTTATGAGATGTATCTTGAAAATGAGATGTATGATATGATGTGCTATGAGATGTATCTTAAAAATGGGATGTATGATAATGATATGATGTGAGATGTATCTTGAAAATGAGATGTATGATATGATGTGCTATGAGATGTATCTTAAAAATGGGATGTATGATAATGATATGATGTGAGATGTATCTTGAAAATGAGATGTATGATAATGATATGTTGTGAGATGTATCTTGAAAATGAGATGTATGATAATGATATTCTATGAGATGTATCTTGAAAATGGGATGTATGATATGATATGTTGTGCAACTAAATGTAGGATTAAAAATGATATGTAACTAATTGTAAAATGATATGCAATTATTTGTAAAATGATATGCAGCTAATTGAGTATCCTCATTCTTCCATTTGTCATCTCTGTATAGTCACATGTTTTTGCTTTCTTTGTAGGTATCATAATTGAGAATTGATTTGTTTGGGATATGTTGAAAATTTATACAAGCATAATGGTATAATTGAACCATAATGACCTAAGACAAATTTACATGATTTTTGATTTTTCAAGATAGCACAAGCGTCAAGGTATAATTGAACCAGGATGACTTGAGTGTGGATTACATATAAACAAACAAGATTAAACCATTTGTATGTGCAAAGTGGAATCATGTCTTCAATGATTTGTTTGAATCACTTCTCGAGACAAGTATTTGCATAGTATAAGTGATCGCCTCACAGACAGAAAACTAAAAAAAAAATATTGGAGTCCCATGACTTTCTCTAGCTTGATGCATCATTGAGAAAATATAGAGGATCCAATAGTTCAAAAAGTTCAAGCACAAAAATAGTCAAAACTTTATGCAAGATGCAAACATTTGATACTTCAGAAAATCATCCATCATGTTTTGTGAATCCTTTTAAATGATCAATGTTTGTTTTTGTGATTGTTGATTTGTTTGCTAGATATAATGCTCTGAGTTTGCTGCAATTTTTTGATGTTTTGAATGTACTACAAGTTTTGATGAATGCTACCCCTAGCTGAGTTTTCCTCTTAATGTGGATATGTACAGTGATTACCAAGCCATGGTGAGATGCGGTGAAAGGACATGTGGATAAACTATGATAATGACTATGCTAAGTATGCTCTAGATAATGTGATATAATGGTGGGAGATGGCCGATAGTGCTTGACTATGGATATAAAAGACTCATGAGTAAAGATAGATAGAGGAGATGTCCTCTCACAATAGTGCCTATTGCCAGGTTTTCACTAGTTGCTTTTATTGTACTTTTTTATTTGCTTTTTCTTGATTTGTTTGATATGTTTTTTATTTATGTTTTATTTTTTTATTTTTTTATTTTTTATTTTTTATTTATTTTTTGATATTTTTCATGCATTAGACTGCTCAAGTGTTGTATTTCTTTAGATGGATGTTATTAGTTGGTTCATCGAGCACATCTCCTTCTAAAGTTGTTAGCTGATAAACACCTGATCCATAGGCTGATATGATGACATAGGGACCTAACCAGTTAGATTCAAATTTTCCTTTCTTTTCTCGATCTTGCTATTTTCTAGAATTTTCCTTGAGTACTAGATCAACAGTTTAAAAATTCTAGGAATGACCTTGTGGTTGTAGCTTATGCACATGCATTGCTAATATGCTTTGAGGTGAGTGTAGTCATGTTGGCATCTTTCATCTAGAAGTTCTAGCTCTTGCAATTGGTTGGTTTGATACTCTTCATCTGGAATGAGGCCTTTCAAAGAGACTCTAAAAGATGGACTTTCTACCTCCAGGGGTAAAATTGCTTCTGATCCATATACCAATGAATATGGTGTAGCTCCTGTAGGTGTGCGGATGCTAGTTCTGTATGCCCAAAGTGCTGGATTGATTTGTACATGCCAATCTTTGTCTGCATCATTCATTTTTTTCTTTAGGATTTTCAATATTGTTTTGTTGGATGCTTCTGCCTGACCATTCCCTTGTGGGTAGTAAGGTGTAGAGAAATGATGTTGAATTTTGAATTTTTCACATAGTTCTCACACATCTTGGTTCTTGAAAGGTCATCCATTATCTGTGATGATGGAACTTGGAATGCCATATCGATAGATTAGATAATTAAGGATAAAAGAGGCAATTTGTTTCCCAGTCACTGTGGTCATGGGGACCGCTTCAATCCATTTGGTAAAATATTTTGTTGCAGTAATAATAAACTTGTGTCCATTTGAAGATGAAGGATGAATTTTTCTGACTAAGTCCAGTCCCCACTGGCAAAAGGGCTAGGATGTTGTGAATGGCTATAGTTCCTATGTTGGTGCATGTATAAGATTGCCATGGATTTGGCATTTAGGACACTTCTTTGCAAAATGGTAAGAATCTTTTTCCATCATTGGCCAATAATACCCTATTCTCAAAAGTTTTTTAGCAAGAGTAGGACCACTTGAATGTGTGCCATAGATACCTTCATGAAGCTCTTGTAAAGCGGAGTCAGATTCATTACGATCAAGGCAACGAAGAAGAGTACCATCTAGACCTCGATGATACCAAGTATCAATAGTGAGAGTATAACAAGCAGCTTGCCAGATAAAGTTGAATTTTTGGTTTTGGGATAGGTCAATGGGTAGGATATTGCTTTTAAGATAGTCGTATATCAGTCCATATAATGGAGAGTCAGAACTGGTCAAAGCATAGATAACATGGGAATCAGAATGATAATAGGCTGGGGAGAATAGTTGCTCTACCAGAAACTTGTAATGACTCTATTGCTCTAGAATTTGTAGTAGTGAAGTGATAGTAGCCATTGCATCGGTTTCTCTATTGTCCAACCTTGGTATTCACTCGAAGGTGATGTGTACAAAATATTATTTGAAATCATCCACCATTCATTTGTATGGTAACAACTTGTTGTCCTTCGTCTGATAGTCATTGTTGATTTGATTGAGGACTAGTTGTGAATCCCCGTAGACTTTTAATTCTTTGATTCTCCATTCCATGGCCATTTTGATGCCTATAACCAATGCCTCATATTCAACAATGTTATTTGTGCATGGAAACATGAGCCTATAAGATCTTGCTATGGTGTGCCCGTTAGGAGTGATGAACAGAATGCCAGCACCTGAGCCATGTTGAGTATAGGATCCATCAAAGTATGGGGTCCATTATGTGGTGGAAATAGTAAGAACATCCCTACCTAGAAATTCGATCTCCATTGGTTGTTTTCTTGATAGTGGTGCTTCAACTAGTTGATCTACAATTGCTTGTCCCTTGATAGCTCATCACTCTGTGTAGTGGATATCAAATTCACCAAGAATCATGACCCATTTAGCTAATCTACTTGTAAGAGTTACTTTGCCGAGCAAATATTTGAGAGGATCAATTTTTGCGAGTAGCTTAATTGTGTGAGCTAGCATCTAAGGCCAAAGCTTTTGAGAGGAAAATACCACTGTTAGACAAGCCTTCTCAATGAATGTATAGTTGAGTTCATATCTATTTAATGTCTGGCTGATGTAATAGATAGCTCGTTCATTTCCTTGTTGATCTTCTTGTGCTAATAATGCCCCCAGTGATATATCTGTTGTTGAAATGTAGAGAATGAGTGGCTTCCCTGCTATTGGTGGTACTAGAACTGATGGGTTTATTAGATATTGCTAGATTTAATAGAATGATTCTGCACATTTGGCTTCCCATCTGAATGGTACATTTTTATGTAGAAAATGGTTGAATGGTAGACTTTTATCTACTAATTGAGCGATGAATCACCTGATTGGCTAGAGTCGTCCTTGTAGAGATCTAAGTTGGCTGATGTTCTTTAGTGGTGGCATCTCCATTATGGCTTATACTTTTGCTAGATCCACTTCAATTCCCTTTGCTGAAATGATGTAGCCTAGTAATTCGCCTGATGTAACCCCGAAGACACACTTCTTAGGGTTGAGCCTGACTTGGAATTTCTCCAATCTATCAAAAAATATTTTCTAAGAAGCTTAGATGTTCTGCCCAGGTAAATAATTTAGCTAGTAAATCATCCACATAGTCCTCCATGAAGGTATGCATCATGTCATGAAAGATTGTTGTCATTTCTCATTAATAAGTTGCCCCTGCATTCTTTAAGTCAAAAGGCATGACATTCCAATAGTATGCTCCCCAAGGATAGGTAAACATTGTTCTATCTTGATCCTCTAGGGCTATCTTGATTTGATTATAGCCTGAAAAACTATCCATTAGTGAGAGCATTGCATGGCTTGCTATGAGGTCTACAATTATGTCGATATTGGGCAAAGGAAAGTCATCCTTTAGACAGGCTTTGTTGACATCTCTAAAATTATTGCAAATCCTGATACTGCCATCTAGTTTAGATATTGGTACGATGTTGGAAATCCATTCAGCATAGTTGATAGGTCGAATAAATCTGACGTCTAATAGTTTCTTCAACTCAACTTTGACCATGAGTGCTACATGTGGATTCATCTTTCTTAGTTTTTTCTTGACTAGCTTAGCTCCTGGAGTAATGGACAAGTGATGCATGATTAACTATGGATCAACCCCAGGCATATCTACATATGACCAAGCAAAGTTGATTTATTTTTCTTTGAAAAATTGGATAAACTCTGATTTTTCTTCCTCTGTCAAAGATTTTGCAAGGTGTATGTTTTTGGATGCTTCTGTTGTACCATTGTTGATTGATTGAGTGGGCTCAATCAATATGGGTGATCACTCTTGATAATGTTCAAGAAGAGTGTCAAGTCTCCCATCTTTAGGTACCTTAAAAAGGTTTTCACCCTCAGATGCAACCTTTATTTTTACTTTTTTGTGATCTATTGCTGCCATTGACTAGTTTTCAGCAGTAGATCCTTTATTTTGTTCATTTTTGCAACTAAGAGAGTTGGCACTCCCCTGATTTCAGATGTCATTACTCTGTTCAATAGTAGAGTCTATTTCTGGATTAATGGTACACAAGTAATGGATAATGGATTCATCATTTGGGAAAATTGGTATGTCATGATTTTTAGGTTCATCCTAGTTGTTAGTCTCAAATTTTGATTTCCGTTCTATCCTTCTTGTAAGAAATAAATCAACTCTGTCTGCATATGAAAAGATCAGGGAAATGAAACTCTAGAATAACATATTAGAAGATTTCAAAACCTTCTACACTTTGAACCTATCCAAGGTTCAGGTGGGTATACCTTCTGTGAATATCTTCACACTTTAAAATTGAGATCCACAGTAAACCAGTGCTAAAAAAACCTATGGACTTAATCACCTCAATGAAACTAAAACACTAAAAGAAAAAATTGTATTCATTTTCAGTATTGATCTTCAAGAAAAGATAGAGAGAAATCCTACAATCTAATACCAATGCCTTATTCGGGCCACAAAGTCACCTAAATCAAACAATAATTCTCAAAATTGAACATTCTCATACATCCCATCATTTCAGCTTTTATGAACCCATACATGCCTAACATATACATAGGTCCTCTCCGATTTAACTAAAACAATTCATCAGATTCATAGCAACAAACAATAGACTTGCTGACAGAAGAATTTCATGCACATTTAATCGCTCTTCTGAAGAGAAAAGCTAGAAATAACATCTATAAGATTGCCTTACAATCCATTCTCATTCAAACAACCCTAGATTATCCAAATGAAACCAGCAAACTAAAAAATGCACACCAGAAGACAAAGGAATTTTAGGCCTGAAACTTTGATCTATATATTCATATTCATTCCTGAAAATATTACATAACTCAGAGCAATCTCCTTAAAACTAGAAAAAGGCCCTAAATATATTTTGCCAGAGTTTCTTTACAAAATTCTTGTGATCATTTTTTGAATAGTCCTAGTATCCATTTATAACATTATGGATGCATACAAGCTTAAGACAAACCTAACAAAACTTTTTTACAAATTGCAATTTTCTCCAAGAAACAGTTACAAGTCCTTTTCGGTATTAACGACCTCTTCAACTTGTTGTCCTGCTGTAGCATCTTCTAACTGTTTGGTAACTTCTTCTTTTTGTCTGGCATATTTATCCTTCCATTTCTAGAACACGTCATAATTTGGCCAAGAGAAGTTGACAATCTTTTTCTTCATTCCTTCCAGCCTCTTCCAAGTAACCCTTGTATATGTTGAAAATGGATACAATAATAATGATATTGAAAGGCTAAATGAATTCAACCACAAAACCCTAGCCTAACAACAACAAAGATCCACCATAACATATGAAGATTACCTAAGACAATGCAAATCAAATGAAATCACAAAGATTATACCATCACATGTCCAATAGGGTTTGGATCTCCATTCTTCCTATCTCCATTGATCTTGCTTGATATATTTGCTCTCAGATTTTATGTGCACAAGAGCTCAACAAAGAACGAAATGTGGTTGCAAGTAGGATCGCATATGTCAAAAGCGTAGTGTAGTCAAGTGCATAAATTGATTAGCTAGGGTTTGATAATGAAGGAAGCATCTCCTTATATAGAAAACACTATATGAAATGGAGGGATAAGATTGAGAGGTGTAAAAGGAGGTTGGCTATGATTAGAGGGTAGGTAAAAGAAATAATAAAATAATGAAAGGGGTAGGTAGTGTATGAATTAAGAGATGAATGACATGTGTCATGGGTAGAAAAGGTTAATGAATTAATTAAATAAATAAATATTTATTTAATTAATAGAAGAAATGGGATCAATTAAATAAATAAGATATTTATTTAATTTAGGAAAAGGATAATTTAAATAAATAAATGTAATTATTTAAATGAGAAATAAGGCTAGAAGAGGATAAATGAATTAATTAAATAAATAAAGATTTATTTAATTAATAGAAGAATTAAGCTTAGATAATTAAATAAATAAAATATTTATTTAATTAGACTGGACAATTTTGGGTGTCTACATTTTGCCCCTCTTTGAGACAATGCAACTTGTCGCGTTGTTTCAAAGAAGATAAGATGAACTCATACAGAGTTGCACCAAAATGAGAATGATATGCCCCCTTGAGAGATTGGATGAAAATGTCTAGAAAGATTGCAGACAATCTCTCAATAAGAAAGAAAGGTGAGAAAGGAATGACAAGATAGGATAAAGTGACAGAGTCACGGGATAATGAAGACTGACTCAGGTAACGAGGGCTAGGGTAGTCTATAAATAGACCACAAGGAGAGAAAAATCCTCATTGTCATCTACACCTCCAAGAGATCAGAGTGCAGAGTGAGATAGAGCAACAGTAGTCAGCAACGATGGTAATGGCTCACAGATTTGATCGCGTTCGCCGATTCCAAAGGCCACCAGAGGTAGGAGAGTCAATAAGTACCACAAAACCTCCTTGTACTTTGATGCATTTATTGTTGTCATTAATGCATGGTAGGTAGAGTAATAAATGCACTTAGAATAGGGTCCAAAAAATGTCAAAAACGTGTAGGTGTGTCTGCGTTGGTGCCAGGCACGTTTATGCAGTCTAAAAGAGTGTTTATGTCATGAAAGCACATTTGTGTCCAAAAATGTGAATTTGTGTCTTCTAGGTCAAATCGACAATTCTGTGATGAACATATGTTGTCGATTGGATAAGCTGCTGAGAGGATACACTCAAGCAGGTCCTCTAGGGAAGACTAGGATAACAAATAGGGCTAGGATTGACAATTCTGTGATAGAACATACGTTGCCAATAAGGAAACTTCTCAAGAGGATTCACTCAAGAAAAGGCCCTAGGATAGGATAGATCAAGGCACTTTGTGATGAACAATGAGTACCAAGATATAGTACTTTGTGATGAACAGGGAGTACTAAAATATGAGCAACACTTTGTGATGAACAATGAGTGCAAATGTGAGTAGCACTTTGTGATGAACAAGGAGTGGCAAACACGTAGTACTTTGTGATGAATAGGGAGTACCACTAGATAGAAGAAACACTTTGTGATGAACAGTGAGTGTCACTAGGACTGAGATGATTGATTTGTGTGACTGCAAGAGTATTTGCCTATGCTAGAGTCACGGGAGAGATTCCCATCGACTTAGATGTTACGACCTGAGTTGATAGCCGAGGACTAAGCTGCGATTGAGGCTATGGGATTGAGACATATTCTGTATGTGCCTGAGTTTCAGGTGAACTTAGGATTGTTGATTGCACTGGCGGAGAGGTGGCACTCAGAGACTTGTACTTTCCATTTGCTAATGGGGGAGATGACAGTCACCCTGGAGGATGTATACAGGATTCTGCAGGTACTGATCGATGGAGAGATAATTTTGTACAATCAAGATGGAGATAGGGAGGCCCTAAGATGAGCATTCTAGGATCCGGGACTGGAGACGAGGGTGGGACATGTGGCATGGGACACGATGACATAGACAGGATTAGCACTACTAGTAGTGTTGGCAGGAGTTATCAGTGGGTTCCTCTGTCCGGATAGGGCAACACAAGGGGTGACTGCAAAGGACACAAGGGCCAGGAGAGATGATCCTAGGGCGGGTCCTTCTAGGGCTCAGACTCCATCGAGGCTAGCCGGCTCTAAGGGAGGAAATTCATCATAGCCGTAGAGGGCTCCCTATGTATCAGTATTGTACAATTTTTTTATGATGATGTAGACAGTTGCGGGTGATTGTAGCCATATGATTTTGACATCATTGTATCATGACACTTTATATATATATATATATATGAGATGATTCATCTTTGCGGCAGCTATATGCATGTGTACCTATGTGATGAGATGTTCTTATGTGATGCTTATGATATGGATGCAAATATGTATATGATGCAATACAATATATATTTTTTTTGTTCTTTTATGTTTTATATGTGTATGCATGATGCAAATGTGAATGTATGTAATGCAGATGAATATGATAATGCAAATGTAAATTGTGCTAATAGGTGTTGTGTGCAGGATGTGATGTAGTTGTGATATCTATATGTATGTATGAAATGCTTATATGTGGTAATGCAGGTGTGTTTATGGTGTGTCATTATACTCAGTCATGCGATAGCAGAATATGCGGACTTGAGAAGGATGATGGAAGTCAATCAAGAAAGGGGGATGGAAGATAGAAGATATGAAAGTGAGAGAGCTTCTTGTGTGTTATCACCATTGAGCTTTATTATGGCAAGTAGGTTATGACAATCGAGGCATATGTTCGACCCAGAAAGTCATTGTATCTGTTTGCATGGAAATAAGACAGTCACAAACAAGGAATGCCTTAGTTCACACTAGACTCACAGTGTCCTCATATCCTTGGACCAGTCATAGCATTACTAAAAGACAATCCACAGACAACAAATACAAATAGGTAATGATACCCCATCCTTGTCTTTCTAGTTAGAGACATCTTGGAGATAAAATCTCTAGTTAGAGACATCCTGGAAAAGCTAAAAGACATGTCACCAAAAGATAAAATCAAAAGAAAACCAAGACTCAACACCAACATCCACTGTAGTCCTCAAATTTAGTGTCTCTTGTCACTTGTATAAGTCTTATTTGATTGTGGTCACAATGTTTACTTTCATAGAAAGGATAGATAGAACTGAACCATATGTTGTCTGAGTCTGTTGAAAGATTTGATTTGTTGAAGCCGATTGTTTCTGTTGTGTCTCATTTGAAACTGACTGAATCCATGAAACTGATACTTTATTGCAAAGAAGATGGAACTTTATTGCGGATTGGTGATGCAGATGTTGCTTTATTGTGAATTGTGCACGGATAGACTGAAGGAAGCTAGAAGAAACTGTACTCCTCGAAACATGTGATGTTCTCAGTTCCACACCCATCACTAGACGTAGGATTTGCCTTAGCCACAGATAGGAGCTGATTTATTGCAGATGAAAAGGGGTGAAAAGGGAGGTTTATTATGAATGGCTAACCAATCTTGGGTAGATCAATAACAAGCCATGATGGGAATGGGTAAGTTTATTATGAATGGATAGGTTGTGAGTGTGTGCAAAGTGAAAGGATGAAAGTGAATCTTGAAGGAGGGAGGAGCAATGTCTCTACGCATGGCGCTGATGACCCAGTTTTCACCATGGTACTTGTCCAGGGCACCACCGAAGTGGTTTTCACCATTGGATGAAATTATTTCTCTTTACTTTTTTTGATTTTTCAATGTTTTTTTTTGTGTCACAAGGCACCTATTTGCCTGGTTTTCACCAAGTAATGATTTTTTTTGTTTTATAATTTTTTTTGTATTTTTGAAATTTTTTATTTTTTTTGTATTTTTTGAATTAGGATACTCTGAAGAGCTATGTGTAAAACCTGTGAAGGTGCATGTTGTTGATAGGATCCTCCAAAGGTTCACCTTCTATAGTTGAGAGTTGATATGCCCTAGATCCATATGCTGCTGTAATGATGTAAGGACCAAGCCAATTCAGTTCGAACTTGCCCTTCTTCTCTCTGTCTTGCTGATTTTTTGGATTTTCTTTGAGAACTAAGTCACCCACCTCAAATGTATGAGGCTTTAACTTATGATTGTAGTTGCATTGTTCCTTGACTGAATGATGTGTAGCTCGAGTGATTGTCTTCCTTGATGAAGAAACTGAGATAGAATTACTAGCGTGTGGACTACGTAGGCCCATATGCGTGTCACCTGAAGAAGTTTGGGTATCCCTAGTAACCAAGTGCTTCAAGGAAGTTCCATTAAAGGTCCATGATGTATCACCAGAAGGGAAAGGATGTGTGGAACAAGTGGATGAGTGATGAAGGCTTATGATTGTGAAAAGAAGTGAAAGTAGGATAGCATGATGGAGACTTAGGATCAACAAGTATGCATTTTGACTTAAAATTGTAGAACTTTTGCCCCCAATTATTTTGATATTAGCGGAGATCAACTCTTTCTCTTTTTTCTTCATAGGATTTTTATCCTTGACTTTGATTTTAGCAGAGTCCTATAGCTTTTGATTTTGATTTGGACTAAAGGACTTCTCTTTATTTTTGACTTTTAGATTTTTCTTTTCAAAGCTTGATTTGTGATCCCCAATGAGTGAGGGATTTTGTGATTCTTGTTGATCTAAGTCTGGAAGTGGAGTGGAAATGGAATGAGCAAATGAAATGCTAAGGCTATGTGAGTTCTCAAGAGGGCTGGCGATACACTCAATAGATTCTTTGCTGGAACTACTCTTAGGACTATTGATATGAAGAGTTGCTTGCACCACTAGAGGAGATTTACATTCAAACTTAGTAGCCACAACACTAGGTGGTTCACACCCAATTCCTTGGCATTGCAAATTGTTTATAGATTGTTCCTATTGACTGAATACCTTAGGAGATAGTGGGAGTTGATCAACATGAAAGATATACTGACCACATCTCGGGTCTTTAATCTTGAATTTTTCTGTTAGCTCTGATTGTTTGGATGTAGAAACTTTTAATGATTCTGGATCCATGTATGATGAAGATGGAATAGCCTCTCGATTGACTGGTATTGTTATTTTTGATCGAGGTCATAGATTATTGCAATATATGAATGGATTTGGATCCGCTTTGATGGTCACTTCAACTCCATTATGTGGAAACTTGATACATCGATGATATGTTGAGGGAATAGCTCTCATCTCATGAATCCATGGACATCCTAGCAATATGTTGTATGTGAGATCCAAGTATAGGACTTGACAAACCACATCCTTTGTAACTGACCCAACTCTAAGAGGTAAGGTGACTGTGCCCTTGGATGAATGCTCTTCATCGTCATATGCCTTGATTGTGATTTTGTTTGTAGAATTCACAGCTTTATCAAAATATCCCAATTGTTTAATAGTGCTCAATGTACAAATGTTTAGACTTTCTCCTCCATCTATCAGGACTCGTTTGATTCTATGTTTGTGTATGAAGGCTTCAATGTGTAATGGTGCATTATGTGGCTGACTTACGAAAGCGTCATCGACTTCTGTGAATGTAAGGGAGTGTGGAATGGAAAGGTATCCCACCATGGCTTGAAACTGGTCCACGTTCAGATCAGTAGGAATGGCAGTTTCTCTCAAGAATTTGTCAAGAATGGATTTATGTGTGGTGGATATGCGTAGGAGCTCAAGAATGGAGATGAGCGTGGGTGTCTTCCTTAATTGTTCTACAGGGTCATACTCAGGCTTGGTTGATGAGGAAGTGGTGTTCTTGGCTGGAGCACCTTGCAAAGTGATTTTACCTCGACGGTTTGTAACATGACATTCAGAGGTAGGTTCAGAAGAAGAGCCAATGCCTTTTAAGACAATCTTGGCTCTCTGGGTAGAATTCTCAGGGGTTTTGTCCTTGATGATAATGGTAGAGACATAATTGTCCATCGAGATGTGATTGATAGTTGAATCATAGTTATAAGATGCTCTAGTATAGTTGGTTTGGTCATCTGTGGCTGTAGCTTTTCCCTTGTCATGCTTTGGGAATGGTTCCTTAAACATTTCATGTTCTTGATTGGATGAGTGTCCTTCAATCTCAATGTCACCTCTATCAATGAGATCTTGTATGATGTTCTTCAGTCGATGACAATTTCATATCTTATGACCCTTGCTCTTATGAAATTCACAATACTCATCATCATTCCACCAATTTGGTTTGACCTTTGGTTCATATGGAGGAAAATTTGCAATAGTGATTACCTTGTTTGCCACTAGCTTTTTGAAAACTGACTCAAGTGGTTCTCCCAATGGGGTGTACTTCCTTCATGATCTAGAAGTTGTTTGAGTATTCACTTGATTGTTTGTAGAACTTGATCCCAAAAAGATGAATTTGGGTCGCATTGTGTTGGCGTCAACAACACCATCATTGACTGTGTTCTTGTTTTTATTCCAAAATCTTGGCTTGTCTTTTCCTTTAAAGTCATCTTTGTTTTCCTTGAATATCTTAATGACTCCTTGTTCAATTAGGACCTTTTTTGTCACTAAACCCTTTTCGATGACATCCTTGAAGGTGGACAAACAGGCTTTCCTTAGATCATAACCAATGTCTTTGTTAACATTCTGGGTGAACATTTCTACCATTTATTTTTGTGAAATTTCACAAGAGCATCTGCTAGCTAGATTCCTCCATCTTTGTAAAAATGATGCAAAAGACTCTCCCTCTTTTTGCTTGGTGTTGCACAAAGTAGTGACTGATATGTCTGTCTCTATATTATAGGAGAAATGTTGAATAAATGCCTCTGCTAAGTCACCCCATGACTTAATTCCAAGTGGAAGTTGGGAGAACCATTCCATAGCTTGATCACCTAAGTTTTGTGGGAATAATCTCATCAAATATGTCTCTTCTGCTGCTACCTCAATGCAAGCTGTGAAAAAATGTCTTATTGTGCCTTAGGATCCCCTTTTCCTCTATACTTATCAAACTTAGGTGTCACAAAGTATGTAGGAAAAGGAGGCATTGGAATGCTCTTGTCAAATGGATAAGGACATATGTCTCTCATTGTGTATGTTGGCTTCGGTGTATTTATGTCCTCCATTTTCTTTTGTAAGTCTCTAATTTGTTGTTCCAAATTTCTCTTAGGTGAGATCAACTTCTTGGACCATACCCCATGCTTGAGGCACCAATTGGAGGAGGAGCATGTTGCATATATGGATGATATTGATCATACACATGTTCATATGGAGGAGGTCTATAGTGATGCTGCATATATGGACCACTTGGTATAGATTCATGTTGAGGAATGAAATATCTATTTTGTCCATGTATACCATACTCTATAGGCATGTCATGTTCTAATGTGTTGCCCCCAAATTTGACACGAGGTTTCCTTGTGTCCAAATTTTGAGCATGCCTTTGAATATCCAATTGCTTTGGTGGTTGATCCTTAGCATTGATATGTGATTGAGCATATTTCTCTGCATAAGACTTCCATAATGGTCTGCGAAGGTGAGTATCATATGCTTGACCATGTGTATGTGGGACCTCTGGTTTTTGAAACAAAGATGATGGTGATTCAGGCACAAGATGTGGTCTTCTATTGCCTCCACTATTAGGTATCCTTTGATCCATGTTGGAGTGAGGTTGTTGCAAAGGTCGATTTTCCATTATTTGAGACATGTCAAAATCATGAGGTATCTTGGCTCCACTTTGTGCCATCATTTGTAAGAAGTATTGTCTATCCCTCCTCATTATTTCCTCAACCAATCGATTGAAACGGGGATCCATAATGGTGTCTTCCACATCTATTGAATATACTGAAAAGTTGTCCATATCATCATTGTGTGTATCATTGTTGTTTGTAGTGTCCATGTTCTCAACATTTGGAATGTTTCTATAGGCATCCATGTCAAGTAATGTAGTATGATCAGAATTGAAAAAGATATCATTGTCATACTCATAAGAACTCATGTTTGCGAACTCTTGAGCCTCTTTAGTTTCTCTCCTAGATTTTTGAAGACAGGTTTCAACCATGAACTAGGTATTGACCAAGATGTGTGAGACTATATGAAAAATGGAAAAAGTATGGAAGACCAAGAGTTGGATGGAATGTAAATGAATCTGAGGTGTACTTGCAATGTCCAAAGTGTAAGACCAAGTATGTATGTAGTAGAGTAGGTGTGACTTCCAAAGAGTGGATAGTTTCTCTTGTTGAGGTAAGTTGACCTTGACTCTAAATAAGTCCAAATGAGACCCAAAGGTGATAGACCTTGATGAGGGACCACTGAGCAAAATGTTGTTGTATGTAGTGTGTTGACAAAGTATAGTGAGGACAAGCAAGTGACCTTTTGACTCAAGTTTAGACAAATGTGAATGTAATGTAAGGTGTAAAGCAATAATGGATTTTGTGAGACCCAAAGACAAGTTGAATGCTAGATGAAAACCCAGAGAAACAACCTAGGAAGCTCAAGAATTCCGAAACTAATTGCTCTTGTTTGCTGGACTGTAAAATTATTCCAATTTGTAAAGTTGTTGGTTGTGACCAAATTTGAATGTTTGACTATTTTTTGTGACAAGAGGATACAATGTTGATGAGGACTCAATGTTTGCAAGTGTTTAGACTGACAATGACTCCAAGAAAAGTGTGTTGTTTGATGTAAAATTGTTTTGCATACACTTGAAGACACAAAAGACACAATGTTTTGTTGTTTGGTCTTGAATGTTTGAATGTTTAAAATAAGTCAAGCACAATTCTTATGGCTGGCCAAGACAATAGTTGTTGATCCCACATGAGGTTTTACCCCCGAGGCTACGCTATTCAGAGTGGATACTTAGATGCTTGACTTCACTGGCTCCACCCTCGACACTCACTTCTCGGGTCAGCCAAGCATCAGTCCCCATGAAAACACCCCATGGCAAACTTTGTATCTCTACTAAGAACCGTATGTGTGTGGGCCGCTACCAGAGGTCTGACCTCCTGCCCCAACAACTGGAAGGATTTGGGCTTCTAAAACAAAAAGGTGCTAGTAAGGGCATCCACTCGTGTGGCCATACATGTGGAACTTTCAGCTCTATAAATATAGAAGGCTCCCAGCCGGTAGGGGTTATGCCCTACAACTGATCAAATAAATTTGATCAAATGGGTTTATGGGGAGACATAGTGTCGATATGAACTAATCAGCACATGTTAACCATAGTTTTCACCATGAATACAATTGTTTATAGTGGTTCGGAAGAGGTGGGTTTTCCTCACTACCACTTGGGTCATTCTCTTCTCACTAGTAGTCCTAATGACCACATGGAAAGACAGGCCCTCTAAAGATTAAACAAAAAGAGCCTATTGCTCAAGACACAAAAGACAATGATTCAATTTTAGTGCACCAATTGAAGTGTTTACTAGTCTATGAAAACAAGGCACACAATAAAAATCCAAAAACCCTTGCCAAGGACCTGCAACAAAGATTTATTAGTAGTTTGGATTGTTTCAAATGATCACCCCTTCCTGCAATCACACAAGTTAGGTAAATTTTAGATCCAAAAGACTTTGTGAAATAGGGGCCTTCAACAATGTGTTTTCTTGACCAATTAAAAGATCTGATTCATCATAAAAAAAAGACGACCTATAAAATTTCAAGAGATTTCTAGAAATGTAAGAAAATCCAAAAAATTTGCTAATTTGCTCCAAAAATTAATTTTTTATGAAAAATCATAAAAAATTCATATAAAATGCAAAATCAATCCAAAAAATCTGAAATTTTTACTTGAGAGTCCTAATGGTCTTCCAAACTTGCATAAAAAAATTTCTGCAACAAATCCAAACAATTTGTGAGATATGAGTAAAATAATGCAAAACCCTAATTTTCAAAGATCTAATTTTTGAGGAATTATTTTGCATCAAATTTAAAATCACAAAGAACAGATCCTATGTGTAATTTTGAGAGATTTCCAAAAATGTAAGAAAATCCAAAAAGTTCTCTAATTTGCTCTCAAAATTATTTTTTTATTAAAAATCATAAAAAATTCATATAAATTGAAAATTTGACGAAAAAAATCTAAAACTTTTATTGAATCCTTCTGATATTTTTTCTGACCCTTACAAAAAAGTTGATGCCAAAATTCTAAGCCGTTTGAGAGATCTAATCAAAATAAGGAAAAACCCTAATTTTTAAAGATCCAATTTTTAGGGAAATATTTTGCATCAAAATTAAAATCACAAAGAACAAATCCTGTGTATAATTCTGAGTGATTTCCAAAAATGTAAGAAAATCCAAAAAATTCTCTCATTTTCTCTCAAAATTAATTTTTTACGAAAAAACATAAAAAATTCATAGAAAATGAAAATTTGCTCCAAAAATTCTAAAGTTTGTTTTGAGAGCTCTTGATTCTTTCTTCAACCTGCAAAAAACATTTGGTACAAAATTTCGTTGCCATTTGTGATATATGATCAAATCTCTCCAAGATCTTGATTTTGTGTCCAAAACCCTAGCTGCACAAGGTTATTCTCCAAATTGTTTTACAAAACAACAATATAGGGTTAGAAAAATTTGTAAAAAACATAGCTCTAACAAAAATCCATGTCCCACTAGGCATGCCAAAATGTATATGGTGAAAATGGATACAATAATAACGATATTGAAAGGCTAAATGAATTCAACCACAAAACCCTAGCCTAACAACAACAAACATCCACCATAACATATGAAGATTACCTAAGACAATGCAAATCAAACGAAATCAAAAAGATTATACCATCACATGTCCAATAGGGTTTGGATCTCCATTTTTCCTATCTCCATTGATCTTGCTTGATATATTTGCTCTCAGATTTTATGTGCACAAGAGCTCAACAAATAACGGAATGTGATTGCAAGTAGGATCGCATATGTCAAAAGCATAGTGTAGTTAAGTGCATAAATTGATTAGCCAGGGTTTGATAATGAAGGAAGCATAAATTGATTATCCAGGGTTTGATAATGAAGGAAGCATCTCCTTATATAGAAAACACTATATGAAATGGAGGGATAAGATTGAGAGGTGTAAAAGGAGGTTGGCTATGATTAGAGGGTAGGTAAAAGAAATAATAAAATAATGAAAGGGGTAGGTAGTGTATGAATTAAGAGATGAATGACATGTGTCATGGGTAGAAAAGGTTAATGAATTAATTAAATAAATAAATATTTCTTTAATTAATAGAAGAAGTGGGATCAATTAAATAAATAAGATATTTATTTAATTTAGGAAAAGGATAATTTAAATAAATAAATGTATTTATTTAAATGAGAAATAATGCTAGAAGAGGAGAAATTAATTAATTAAATAAATAAAGATTTATTTAGTTAATAGAAGAATTAAGCTTACATAATTAAATAAATAAAATATTTATTTAATTAGACTGGACAATTTTGGGTGTCTACAACCCTTAATTGCCCAATTTCTATTTCTATGAAACTATAATGTGATTTCACCTTTTCAATCTCTTCAATTGTCTTAACAAATAAGGATGTGTCATTAGTGTCAATGATTTCACTAACCCTTTTGGACAAGTTGTGATCCAGCTCTTCTAGCCACATTTTCTCCTCCTTTGACTGAATTGGACCAACAAAACCTCCTGGAAACATCTCATACTTGTGATCATAATATTCCTTTCTATATAGTTGGGCCTTTCTTTTTAAACCTACCCTTTCTTCTAAGAGTATATTCATTTCTTTTATGAATTCATTAGTGGACTTGAGATTGTCATTTGCCTCTGCATCTGCATGGGATGAACACATGAGCTCTAACTCCTTAACTCTAGAAATCCACTTATTAAAAATTGGTTCTAGGGTGGTTCCATCTTCTCTAAATTCTATCAAAATATTCAGAATCCTCTTCATAGAAATGTGAATGATAGAGGGCCTAACTGAATCAACAAACTTCAAAATTGTAGCTTTTACCTTTTCCTCATATTTGCTTGCAAACAGGGCTTGAACCTGTTTCAACTTCTGCAACTCATGTTGAACAGTTTTAGCTGAATGGAAACCAGAAAGCATAGGAGAAGGGGAGATTCTATGATAGGACTTGTAGGTGGAGGTATTGTTGGAGAAGAGGTTATCATAAGAGTGGAGGATTCACCTTGATGCTGTTGACCTACCAACTGACTCTGAAGTCTAGCAATAATACTATCTCTATTGGCTACTCCTTCTTTGGCCTCATTGTAAGCCTTTAAAATGGTTTCCAATTTTAATTTGAGATTGGCCTTTTCTTTTGCCTCCTTTTTTGCCACTACTACATTGAACTTTGCAGTTTCCAAGACTATGCTTGCAACTTCCACCACTCCTGTATCTTGGACTCTTTTTACAATCATGCCTCCTAGGAGACTAGAATTTGATACATCTTTTCTTCTTTTATTTTCATCCTTCTTTAGTGACCACATGACTAAAGCAGCATTATCTCTGCTGAAGGTCACTCCTTCCATGGGTTTAGTTTCCTTTTTGACTACTTCAAGTACCAAAGCATCAACTATATCCCACTTAGGGAGGATTAAAACACCAGCTTTTGATACCATCTCTCTTCCCTTTTCAGGGGTAATGGTCTTGAACTCTTCAATCATCTCTTGTTTCACCTATTCCTCTACCTAAGTTACATCTCTGTGAGGCTGCTCACTCTTCCTTTGTTTACATTTGTCTTTGAATTGTTCCATGTTTTGCTTCCATACAAAATACATGAAGGCCACTGTTGTAACAAAGTTACTATCAGCCAAGAACTCCTCAATGGCTTGATTGACAGCAAGGTCTAACTCTTTATGCTTGAGCTCACCATCAGTCAAGTTCATTTCAGCACTAGGTGGCTCTTGTGGCATCCCCTCTTGTGTCTCCTCAAATGTGTAGGCAATCTCCCCAAGAATCCCTAACTGTAACAACTGTTAGGCCACCGCCTACTCATCTCCTATGTGGATAGGGGACTAAGATAGAGAACACTGTGGCTCCTTTGTCTACACTTCCTTCCCCACCCTTTGCCTTTTAGGGGAGTCTTGGATGTCAATGACATCCTTAATTGCACTTTTCCCTCTTGAAGTGGAAGGCTCACCTGTCACTGGCATCATCACACTGTATCTTGATTTCTTGTGCATTCCATAATCACCAGGTGGGATAGCCTTAGCAAAGCCAGGATTAGCTAGAACCAATTTAACCCCATCAAGATCATTTCTCACTATAGCCTCCCTCCATTCTTTCAAACTTTACATGAGGTGTTCAAAATAAAGAATCAAGAATTTGATTTTCTCCTCAAAGGGATTGAAACTAGAAAGAGGGTCATAACTACTATCAAAATTATGAATGAAGTCAAGAGCCTTTTTATATGCAACCCACTTCTCTTTCCTCATTTCTTGCTCATCCAAATTGAATTCATTCTAGATCTTTAGGGAGCTAAAATTGGTGAGGCCTACCTTTACAAATTGCTCTCTTCCTAAACATGTCGTTGAAAAAGTCTCCAGGGTCTACACATCTTGAAACAGTAGTTGACAATCTATATGGTTTAAGGAATTCTTCAAAATACTTCTAGCCACCTTTAGTGATCACAAAATGATGTGCCATGGTAATAGTTGGGAAAATGGTCCCTTTACCCCTATTTGTTAGCTCTTCCTCTTGTTCACCTCCAATTGTCCTTAAGACTTCACCAATTCCTATCTTCAGTGGGACTTGATGGAGTGCCTTTGAAACCATATTCTCTGAAAACTATAGAAACAAGGTACAGATACATATCTCCCCAATTATGAATAATCTTAATACCTTCTACAAACTCCTTGGGCCTGAGGAATTCCAAGAGAGCCTTAGGAATCCTAGGGTTTTCTATGTACAAAAGAAATCTAATCTTAGATGCAAAGCATCTATCAAACTTTAGATAGCTAGCACCCTCTCTATCCCAAGACAAAACAGTACTCCAAAGTTGAACAGGCATCTCTTCCTTATCTTTCACCTTGACCAAATCCATTTCTTTTGCAAAATAATTAGCACCCTTGAACAAAAACATGTGCATTAGAGGAGCATACCATCCAAACGGTCTGTCCACCTTACCCTTTTTTATCCCTATTAGCCCTTCATGAATTGCATCAGTAAGGTATGACACATAATCAAATGTTATTACCAGAGAGGGGTTTAGAATTTGTGCAATCATCAACATGTAATGGGTTGGCATGTTTTTCTCAGCATCTTCTCCAAAAATCTGACAGAATGCCTAATACACACCCTTAGCTCTTAGAGTAAACAGATTCAGGGAGAAGGGTTCCATTGTACTGGGGCCTACAACTGTTAACCTCCTATTTTAACAAAGAACTCTTTCAATGGGCCACTCCTAAGGTGATCCCTTTGTGCATCATAAACCTGGGCCAGTGATTCAAAATCAATAGGCTCTAACAAATTTGAAGCTTCACTGAGCTTAAAAACACTTTTGAATTCATCATCTTTAATTTCAATCAAGGCCGATCCTTTCACATTCCTGATACATCTAGCTATAGGGTCATAATTTTGTGCAATCAAAGTCAACAAATCTACATCCATGAATACACTAGGAACTATAAGCTTCCCCACATCCAATTCCCATATGTTATTTAAATGGGCAAGGGAATGTCTCTAACCAAAACCAACCTTGAATAATCCTAAACCTAACATCCCTATTTGTGGATCCCTTAACCAATTGCCTTTGTCATATAGGCCATCCCTGATTCTCAGATCAGGGTTCTTTGGTACCAATTGTTTAGCCTTGGCCCCGACATTGGTAGACATAGTTAACTGTTCTAGAAAATCATCACAAATATTACTATCCTGGTAATTTACTTCTCCTGTTAATTCCCTTCTTGGTGCCATCCCGTTAATACAACTATATCAATTGAGATTTGCACAAAAACTCTAATGGAACAATTCACACAACAATATCGATTCTCAGACTGCAATTAGCAAGGAAAAGATAGAAAAAACCTAGTTATTTGCCTAAAGAAACTCGCTCTACACCAGCTCCTCTGCAACAAACTTGTTGAAATGCTACCAATATTCAATTGATGTGGACCTTAGTACAGAAAGTTGGCATTGAATTGAGAAATTAATCCCGCATGCTTTAGCCATCACCTCAGAATTGAATTCAAACACAGGCTCCAATGGACCACAAGTTCTCTATTTTTTTCTTTGTTTTAGTCATTTTGCCATTTCACAGAGCTTAAACCCCCTACACTTTTCTTTCACGAAGCAATGACAATCATTGGATCTCGGAAACTTGCACTTCTTTTACTCCTTTCGGTCTTTCTATGTTAGTGACGGACCCTACCTTCTTTTCGCCATTTCGTGAACACTAAATCATGCACACTTTTACCTCACAAAACAATGTCAGCCACTAGATCATCATTTACTTGCTAATTCTTTACCTCCTACAGTGACCGTCAATCTTCTTAACTAACCGTGCTTAACCATGACAGCTAACAGTTTTTGCCATTTCGTAGAGACTAAACTACAGGCATCTTCGGGCTACGAAACAATGACAACCGTTGGATTGACCACGAGATGAACACCATTTAACATGCTTTAGACCTCCCAAGTGGGTCCTTTAACTTGGAGACCACTTGCTTTATTGCATCATCAGTTAGCAAATGCCATGTGGTAGTCGACTATTTGCTCAGGAAGTTCCACCGAGTTCCATTCTGAAGCCGCCATGTGTTCTACTTCACCATTCTCAACATAACTACAGTTGAACCAAGGCAAACCCTCAACTACCCTTCAGGGCTATGTGTATCTGACAAGTCACTAATTCTTTCCATGGAATAACCCATCTATCTTGCCATGTTAGCCGTCATGTGATTGCCACATCATTTTGCTATTTCGCAAACATTAATCTTCGCTTGACTTTAGGCTGTGAATCCACGACAATCGTTCGATGAAATCCTACTTAATTGGCCTTTAAAACTTTATGACCTACCTATCCTTTGGGCCCACCGACCCTTTCACTATTTTGCAAAGCTTAAACCTCAGGCCACTTATCTTCACAAAGCAGCAACAACCATTGGATCTTGGCAACTTGCTTGTCAATTACCTTTGTCATGACCACCTCTGTCAGGCCCTCCACCTTTTTCGCAGCTTCGTGAAAGGTAAACAATGGGTATCTTTAGGCCTCAAATCAACATGAGTCATTGATCTTTCTTGAGGTAATCATCCTTTAACCAATTACCTTACTTGCCTCTAGGACCCACCAAATCTTTCACTACTTTGTAAAGGGTAAATCTCATGCACTTTGGGCTAGCGAATCAATGTGAGCTATTGTATTTAAAACAAGATGCAATCCTTTAATCTGATGGTCAATCCATCTGGTCAAGCCCGCCTAGCCTTTTCACCATTCCGCAAACATTAACTTGCTAGCATCTTTGCCTAGTGAAACAATGACAACCGTAAGATTAACAATGAGTTTCATACCATTTAAGGAGCCCGACAAACATTAGAACAAGATATAGGCAAAGGTGTAATTTTTTTGAAAATATTTGAAAGACTGCCTAGGGAAAACCTATGGGGGAACACTTTTAACGATAAACCAACCCTTCTTTAAGTGGCAAAAGTAAAGCAGAAATAGAACATAAGGGTTTTTCAAACATAGGAAGGGTTAGAATTTCAAAAACCTTAAACCCTCATTTGACCCAAGAAACTCAGAGGTAACAAGGCCAAGCTTAAACACATTTTTGCAGACTTCTAGCCATATATGGGACAAAAATACCCAATTTTTAAATAGTGATAATAGCGGCTCTGACTGGGGATGGTTGATTGCAAGATCAACACAAGAATTGAGAAACTCTCTGGAGAATAGACCAAACACAAGCCTAAAAAACAACAATAAAAGCACACCTAAATATGTACAGACTAAGACCTACTGTGCATGGACATTAAGAGAAGTAATGTTTTAGGAATTGTCCATGCACTGGAAATTCCTGTACCTCATCATTCATATTCTGCAAAAAATTTGAATCCTTTCCATTAAGATCACAAACCATAGAGGGGCCTATCCAAAGTGACTCAATTTTTTTGTGTTTTCCCTTATCTTGTCCTTTTGCATTCCATTGAAGAACCACATCACCAATTTGAAACTTTCTCAACAAGATCCTTTTGTCAAATAGATATTTGGACTGCAATTGAATCTTCAAATTCCTCTTATGAGCCAAAGTTCTAATTTCTTCTACCTCCACCATCTAAATCATCCGGTCTTCCATAGGTTCAGATAAATCCATGTCTTCAGCTTGCAAGAACTTATACACTGGAAGAAGATTATTGACTAGCACCCTAGATTGTGTGCCATAAACCAATTCAAAAGGTGAAACCCCAATTGATCTCTTGACAGTAACCATGTCAACCCATAGAGCTAATTTTAACTTTTGGTCCCAAGACCTTTTATTTTCTTCTAGGATTTTCTTAATAATGTTCATGAGGCTCTTATTACTTGATTCAACTTGCCCATTACCCTGAGGATGATAAGGTGAAGAGTAGGACATAACTATTCCATGGCTGGTGCAAAATTCAATGAACTCTTCTGACCTAAAGCACATGGCATTATCCATCACTAGTTTTATAGGGACTCCAAATCTGGCTATGACATTATCCATTAGGAAATCAATAACAACCTTACTTGTGGTTCTCCTAGTGGGTATAGCTTCAATCGACTTGGTAAAATAATTAGTAGCTACTATAATCCACCGATGACCTCTTCTTGATTTTTCAATGATTTCTCCAATAAAATCAATGCTCCATTGGACAAAAGGGGCTTCCATTGTGAGTGGGTTGAGGGGTAAAGCTCCCTCATACTTCAATTTTGATGAAAAATTCTAGCATGGGTCACATCTCTGGACATGTTCATGGGCATCTTTAAACAAAGTAGGCCAATAATATCCAGCCTGAACTATCTTATCAGCAATTGTATTGGCAGAGTAGTGACCTCCACACACTCCATCATGCATTTTAGTTAACACTCTTTTAGCCTAGGATTTATCCAAACACATTAGCAATGCCCCATCTCTATTCCGCCAAAACAAATCACCTTGAATGAGGACATACTTTTGTGATTTCAACTTCAATGTTCTTCTCTGGTTATGGGTCATCCCTTCTGAAAATGTTGCATCCCTTAAAAAATGTATTATCTCTGAGTACCATGGTTGTGTCTCAATACTAGTGACTAGGATGTTCTGAACTTCAACATTATTCACTTCAATATCAAGAAGGTTTGATTCAGCCATCAGCTTAGCAAGGCCTAAACCTCTCACCAATTTAGTGATCTTAATCTCTAAATCAAACTCCTGGATTCTGGTTATCCATCTGCATCTTTTACTAGTGACCTCAGACTAGGATAGAATATCTTTGATAGCCGCATGTGGGACATAAGCAATTACTCATGAATTTACAAGATATGGACTAAAAGCTTTAACAACCTTGACTAAAGCATATGCTTGTTTCTCCATAATTTCATACTTTAACTTTGTAGCCTGTAAAGATTTGCTATAAAAAGCTATAGGATGTTCATATCCTTCATTATCCTTTTGTAAAAGAACTGCAGCCACTATGTGATATGAAGCAAAAGAAAACAGAGAGAAAGGCTTACTGTAGTCAAGGGACTTCAACATTGGTGCCTCCTAAATAGCCTTTTTGATTTCATCAAAAGCCTTTGAAGCTTCTTCATCCCAATAGAACTTTGTATCCTTCTTAAGCAGTTTAACAATGGGCTTGACTATCTCTGCAAAATTTGCAATAAATCTTCTAACAAAATTTACTTTACCCAAGAAAGATTGGATACCTTTAACACTCTTTGGCTCAGGTACATTTTTTATGGCTTCAATTCTTTCAGGGTCTATTCTAACCCCTTCTTTAGAGACAATATGCCCTAACAGCTTCCCTTCAATGACGCAAAATGACACTTTTTTGGATTTAAGGATACACCAAATTATAGAGCTTTACTAAAAACTTGTTCTAAGTGTCTACAGTGGTCATCCGTCCTTTTGGAGAAACATGTCAAATCATCTTGATATACTACCATGATAAAATTGATGAATTCCTTGAAAGCTACATTCATTGCCCTTTGAAAAGTAGCTCCAACATTTTTCAAACCAAAAGGCATTCTAACATACACGTACATTCCCCAAGGGGTGGTGGAAGTAGTTTTGAATTGTTCAGATTCTTTTACTAGCACTTGGTTATAGCCTGAGAACCCATCCATCATAGACAATAGGTCACAACTAGATACTCTTTGCAACATTGCTTCCATATTAGGAGAAGAGTAATTATCTTTCAGGGAAGCAACATTTAGGTTCCTAAAATCAACACAGTCTTATGTCCCCATTCTTCTTTCTAACCGGGACCAAATTTGACACCCATGATGAATGCCTTATAGGCTTAATGATTCCCCCTTCCCTTAACTTGGTTAATTCTTGTTGCATTTTAGATTCCAGCAGGGGGTTTATAGCTCTTTGTTTCTATCTAAAAGGCTTAGCATATGGAAACAAAGGGACTTCATGTTGAAATAAATCTTGTCTATACGCCTTCAAATCTTCATAAGACCAAGCAAAAACATGCTTATATTTCTTTAATAAATTAATAAGGTTTACTCTGACATGAGGAGGCAAATTTTTTTCAATATACACCAACTTAGGGGATGATTTTGTCCCCAAGTTTACTTCCTCTAGTTCATCTAACTTAGTGGTTGATTGATGGTGCAGATGACTATCACTGTAACTGAACATACCTTCCAGTTCTACCAACCCTTTAGGTATTTCATTAGTTTCTAACTGAACTAGGTCATTTCCAAACACAGTTTCTCTATTTTCAACCACTTCTACCAAGGCATTGCAATCAATTTTTTGTCCATCATAGTCATCAATGCATTGTATAAATCTGAGAATATCTTCATCATCAGCAAACACTTGCCAATTATATACATTGTCAGGAATGGCAGGCCTAACTTTTATCTCAACTATGGATATACCAGTTAGTGTTGCATCATCATTATTTAATGAAACATTTGCTAAGAAATCAACCATGATACTCTTAGATCTTTCTATCCAATTTATAGAGAATGCACTAAAAAAATCAATCACATCCCATATTGCATGCTCGTATCTTTTCAGTCTATCATTCTTAGATGCATATTTAGCTCTAACTTGAGAAACAACCAATTCTGAGTCTCCAAACACTTTTAACAACTGAATGCCATGCCTTTTTGCAACTTCAAGTCCCAATAACAAAGCTTCATATTCAACAGTGTTTGTTGTACATTGAAAGGCTAACAGAAAGGAATTTTTGAAGGTTATACCTTAAGGGGACACAAAAAGAACTCCTACTCTAGATCCTTCTTTAGAGAAAGCTCCATCAAAGTACATGTGCCACAAATCATGCTATTGAGATTCCAATTCAGTCACAATAGAGTCAGTATTCTTCAATTGAGGTAAAATTTGCTGTAATATAAAATTGTCAAGATCCACATCAATCATACAATTGAGCATACTAGGATTTACTTTCTCAATTACCCTAGGGGCAAGTGGTTCTCTATACAATTTGATTTGGTTTCCATTTGTTGGGATAGTAGCATATGACAGATCCAACTAAATATTTCCACCTACTGCTGCAACCTATTGTCTAGACAACAACATGCCATAGTGAGGTTTAGTGTCAGTTACAATGACATCCATCTTGTATGTTGCTTCAAGGAATGCTGCTATTTTTACTTCAACATCTTTCATTGTACCTATCATTGGCACTTCTCTATTATCCATAGCATAACACTTCTGATACACTGTACTTACTGACAATCCTAATTATTTCATGACACCATAAGGCATTACATTTGCAGCTGCACCAGAATCTATCATATAGTTTTTAATTAACCGGTTATTCACTAACAAAGTAACATAAAAAGGATCAACCTGTGAAGGCTCTTATGTAATAGTTGTTCCAACATATACCTCTGGGGTTTTCAACTCATGATCCTTTTTGCCTTCCATTGAACCTGAAGGCAAAGTTGTGCTACTATCAGATATCCTAGAAAATAAAGATAAACCAGCTTCTCTATGTTCCTTTATTTTCAATAACTCTATCAATGGGATAGTGACCTTCATCTGGGTAAGAGCTTGAGTCATCTCAAATGTGGAATTATTAATCAACTCAGTATTAGTCTTAACTTTCTCTATCTTAGGCTGACTTGCCTTCTTTATTGTAGGAATTCCTTGTATATCACCAGTAGCATTATTATCCATAGCTTTGGATGTATCCTTTAATTGGTCATTCCCTTTTTGACTATCATGGGGCAAGGTGGCTTTACTTGCTGCTTTCTTCTTGGATATATCTTTTATAAACATTGATCTAGGTTCACCTTGATCCCCATCCTTCTTAGTACTTCTCAAATTGTAGTTGTGCTTGGCTTTGGCTATGGCAGCCTTAGTGAGATTTCTTACTTCTTCATCACTGGGTCTTCTAAGATGAACTTCGTCATCTTCAATTGTTACCACATTCAAAGTGGGATGCCAATCAAGTGACAACTGTCCTTCATAATAACTTTTACTATTCAACACATCACATTCACTAAGTTCACTTTGTAATGACTCATCATCACTTTCTATGATAGTTTCAAACATATTTATATCAAGCTCAACCTCTTGTCTCATAGATTCTTCAAGGGCTTGAGCTACAACACATTGATGAGGAGAATGTGGTCCATCACAAGCCATGCACCGAGGAGTATTCTACATATTATGAAGATTTCCTCCTTTTAAAGGATCTGGGGTGTCTTGGTTCTGAGTATTTTTTGGCTTCTCATTTTGAGGTTTGCCATCCTTCCAAGTAGTGTTGTAAGGCATGTCATGTAACATAGGAGGTCTATCTTGACAATTGTAATGAGGCTTATCATTTTTACTCACCTTGGCAGTAAGATCCTTCATAGTAGTCACTAATTTCTCTATTTTGTCTTCCTCTTTAGCAACTTTATTGGGTTGCTATTTTGATTCTTGCCACAGCCTACCATCAATTCTTCTCCCTACTTTCCCAGATGCTTTCCTATTACTCTCCACATTGATGGCAATTCTAAATACATCTCTAAAACTATGTAGATTTTTATCCCTTAGAATATAGGCCATTTTAGAATCAAAGGCATTACAATAAGTATTCAGACACATATTATCATCTAACCTCATTACCTAATATAGCCTATGCATTGCTTTATGAAATCTGGCATTGAAGTCTGTGACAATTTAATTATTAGACTTTCTGATATTATTGAACTCATTGAGCATAAAGCTCACATTTGTCTTGTCACCAAACTGTTCTTGAAAGAATTTTTTTAAATCTTCCCAAGACCCAATACTATTCACAGGGAGACCTCTATACTAGTCCCTTGCATTATCAACTAAGGACTATATAAACAATTTCATGATGACATCTTCATCTATTATTTCGTAGTCATTAATTAAGTCACCAAAATATTTTAAGTGCTCTTCTGCACTGATTGCATTGTTGCCAGCAAATTTGTGGAGTCTATCCCTTAATTCTATAGGAACATGGTTGGGGTACCTTGGGATTCCATCAAAGAAGAGCTGTCTGTATAGTTCTAAATTAATGGGTCTTCTCTGGAATTGATTAGCAGCAAGATTATTTCCCATGTTAATTCTTACATTAGGACCATGAGTTGGAGGGATTTGGTTACCTTGGTTATTAATAGGGGCTATATTAACTGGGACAGTACTCATAGGCAAGGCTAACTAAATTTTGATTGGAGGGAGTGAAGCTTGCTAAGGAATAGGTTTATTCAGGTCTGTTGAGGGAAAACTTATAAGAGGAGCTTTTAGATAATTAATATTTCTTTTAACTTCTTGATTGGCTGCTTCTAATTCAACCTTTTCCAACTCCATTTGCAAATCTTCTTTCTCTTTCCTCATCCTCATCATGTCTCTTTCATTTGCAGAAAGCATGTGAGAGATCTCCATTGTAGTCTTAGATCTAGACCCACCTTCCATGCACTTCTGCTTCCCCTTATCTACATTATTTCTAATAGGTTGTGGGTCACTAAGGACTTCCCTATTTGATTGCACAACAGATGTGTATGGAGGGTTGGTCTTGGGAACTAGAATTTCTCTAATGACTGGACCTTCATCCTCACTCTTGGTTATCTCTTGGGTAGATAACTCAAGATCAGCTATCTGTCTTAAAATCATGTCTCTCTCCATCAGTTTTTCTTTTACCTCTCTTTCTTTATCTGTTTCATTTTGTCTTCTTAAGGAAATTAAATGATGGACTCTTCTATTCAGGACTTCAATTTCTTGGGATACCTTATCTTCATCAGGGAAGATTTCTTCAGAGTCTGACACATTGACTTGGTCAATATCAATTAAACTAATGTTTCCATCAATTGTCCTAGGTACAAAATCTCTCTTGATGTTTGAATTATTTCTATCCTTCCCAGAAAAACTAGCATGGGAGATTCACTGATTTAAAACTTGGACATCTTCAATATTCCCAAACAAACCAAAATGGAAACCTAAAATATCATGCTCAGATTCACGGGAAGAAGAATTTGAATTTGCATAGACGGGACTCTCAGATGACTTACCCATATTGATTCTCTTCTATACCCAAGCAGCATTAGATGGCTCATGTACAACTGATCTTTTCTAGCCTCTCTATGACTATTCAAGTAATCTCTCTTGCAATGTCTCATGAGGATGTTTCTTCATGAGAGACCTGGTGTTCCTTCCTCTCTGCATTATACTTGTTTTCTTAAAAGAGTTTCACTTATTTAAAAATACTGGTTATACTTGTCAAAGTCGCCACCCACAAAGACTATGGGAAATAAGAAAACAAGCTTTAAACAAAATACTTGACAATTTTTTAAACAAAAATTGTGAAGATTTTCAAAGAGACAGATAACACAAATCAGAGATTAGACAATTTTCCACAACACAAATATCCGAACAACTTCTGAATTAATTTAGGCACCAATCTGCAACATAGATACATGCTATGACTCTCCCCAGCAGAGTTGCCACTTTTGTTAGTCTCAAATTTTGATTTCCCTTCTATCCTTCCTATAAGAAATAAATCAACTCTTTCGGCATAAGATAAGATCAGGGAAATGGAACTCTAGAGTAATATATAACAAGATTTCAAAACCTTCTACACTTTGAACTTATCCAAAGTTCAGGTGGGTATACCTTCTATGAAAATATTCACACTTTAAAATTGAGATCCATAGTAAACCAGTGCTAAAAAAACATGTGGACTTCATCACCTCAATGAAATTGAAACACTAAAAGAAAAAATTGTATTCATTTTCAGTATTGATCTTCAAGAAAAGATACAAAGAAATCCTACAATCAGATACTAGTGCCGTATCGGGCCAAAGAGTCACCTAAAACAAACAATAATTCTCAAAACTGAACATTCTCATACATCTCATCATTTTGGCAATTATGAAACCATACATTCCTAACATATACATAGGTCCTCTCCAATTTAATTAAAACAATTCATCAGATTCATAGCAACAAACAATAGACTTGCTGACAGAAGAATTTCATGCACATTTAATCCCTCTCCTGAAGAAAAAAGCCAGAAATAACATCTATAAGATTTCCTTAAAATCCATGCTCATTTGAACAACCCTAGATTCTCCAAATGAAACCAACAAACTAAAAAATGCACTCCAAAAGACAAAGGAATTTTAGGCCTGAAACTTTGATCTATATATTCATATTCATTCCTGGAAATATTACATAACTCAGAGCAATCTCCTTAAAACCAAAAAAAGGTCCTAAATATATTTTGCCAAAGTTTCTTTACAAAATTCTTGTGATCATTTTTCCAATAGTCTTGGCATCCATTTATAACATTATGGATGCATACAAGCTTCACACAAAGCTAAGAAAAGTTTGTTACAAATCATAATTTTCTCCAAGAAACAGTTACAAGTCCTTTTCGGTATCAATGACCTCTTCAACTTGTTGTCATGTTGCAACATCTCCTAACTATTTGGGAACTTCTTCTTTTTGTCCGACATATTTATCCTTCCACTCTTGGAACATGTCATCATTTGGCCAAGAGAAGTTGACAATCTTTTTCTTCATTCCTTCCAGCCTTTTCATAGTAACCCTTAATTGCCCAATTTCTATTTCTATGAAACTATAATGTGATTTCACCTTTTCAATCTCTTCAATTGTCTTGACAAATAATGATGTGTCATTAGTTTTAATGATTTCATTAACCCTTTTGGACAAGTTGTGATCCAGATCTTCTAGCCATGTTTTCTCCTCCTTTAACTAAGCTGGACCAACAAAACCTCCTAGAAACATCTCATACTTGTGATCAAAATATTCGTTTCTATATAGTTGGGCCTTTCTTTATACACCTGCCCTTTCTTCTGAGAGTATATTCATTTCTTTTATGAATTCATTAGTGGACCTGAGATTGTCATTTGCCTCTGCATCTCCATGGGATGAACATATGAGCTCTAACTCCTTACCTCTAGACATCCACTTATTAAAAATTGGTTCCAAGCTGGTTTCATCTTCTCTTAATTTTGTCAAAATATTCAGAACCCTCTTCATAAAAATATGAATGACAAAGGGCCTAACTGAATCAGCAAACTTCAAAATTGTAGCTTTTACCTTTTCCTCACATTTTCTTGTAAATGGGGCTTGAGCCTGTTTCAACTTCTCCAACTCATGTTGAATAGTTTTAGGTGACTGGAAACTAGAAGGCATAGGAGAAGGGGGAAATTATATGATAGGACTTGTAGGTGGAGGTCTTGCTGGAGAAGAGGTTATCATAGGAGTGGAGGATTCACCTTGATGGTGCTGACCTACCAACTGACTCTGAAGTCTAGAAATAATATTGTCTCTATTGGCTACTCCTTCTTTGGCCTCATTGTAAGCCTTTAAAATGGTTTCCAATTTTAATTGGAGATTGGCCTTTTCTTTTGCCTCCATTTTTGCCACTCCTACATTGAACTTTGTAGTTTCCAATACTGTGCTTGCAACTTCCACCACTCCTGTATCTTGGACTCTTTTTATAATCATGCTTCCTAGAAGACTAGAATTTGATACATCTTTTCTTCTTTTATTTTCATCCTTCTTTAGTGACCACATGACTAAAGTAGCATTATCTCTACTGAAGGTCACTCCTTCCATGGGTTTAGTTTCCTTTCTGACTACTTCAAGTACTAGAGCATTAGCTATATCCCACTCAAGGAGGATTAAAACTCTAGCTTTTGATACCACCTCTCTTCCCTTTTCAGGGGTAATGGTCTTGAACTCTTCAATCATCTCTTGTTTCACCTCTTCTTCTATCTATGTTACATCTCTGTGAGGCTACTCACTCTTCCTATCTTCACATTTATCTTTGAATTGTTCCATGATTTGCTTCCATATAAACTGCATGAAGGATCCTATTGTAACAAAGTTACTATCAACTAGGAACTCCTCAATGGCTTGCTTGACAGTAAGGTCTAACTCTTTACCCTTGAGCTCACCATCAGTCAAGTTCATTTCAATAATAGGTGGCTCTTCTGGCATCCACTCTTGTGTCTCCTCATATGTGTAGGCAATCTCCTCGAGACTCCCTAACTGTAACAATTGTTAGGCTACTGCCTGCTCATCTCCTATGTGGATAAGGGACTAACATGGAGAATACTAAGGCTCATTTGTCTGTACTTCCTTCCCTACCATTTTCCTTTTACGAGAGTCTTGAATGTCAATAACATCCTCATTTTCTCTTTTCACTCTTGAAGTGGAAGGCTCGCCTATCAGTGGCATCATCACATTGTATCTTGATTTCTTGTGCATTACACAATCACCAGGTGGGATAGCCTTAGCAAAGGTAGGATTAACTAGAACCAATTTAACCTTGTCAGGATCATTTCTAATTATAGCCTCCCTCTTTTCTTTCAAATTTTGCATGAGGTCTTCAAAATAAAGAATCAAGAATTTGATTTTCTCCTCAAAGGGATTGAAACTAGAAAGAGGGTCATAACTACTATCAAAATGATGAATGAAGTCAAGAGCCCTTTTATATGCAACCTACTTCTCTTTTCTCAGTTGTTGCTCATCCAAACTAAATTCATTCCTAATTAGATCTTCAGGGAACTAAAATTGGTGAGGCCTACCTTTACAAACTTCTCTCTTCCTAAACATGCCATTGAAAAAGTCTTCAAGGTCTGCACATCTTGAAATGGTAGTTGACAATCTATATGGTTTAAGGAATTCTTCAAAATACTTCCAACCACCTTTAGTGATCACAAAATGATGTGTCATGGTAATAGTTGGGAAAATGGTCCCTTTACCCCTATTTGTTAGCTCTGCCTCTTGTACACCTCCAATTTACATTAAGACTTCAGCAATTCCTATCTTTAGTGGGACTTGATAAGGTAATAAATATGGAGTGCCTCTGAAACCTTATACTCTGAAAATTATAGAAACAAGGTACAAATACATATCTCCCCAATTATGAACAATCTTAATACCTTCTGCAAACTCCTTGGGCCTGAGGAATTCCAAGAGAGCCTTAGGAATCCTAGGGTTTTCTGTGCACAAAAGAAATCTAATCTTAGATGCAAAGCATCTGTCAGACTTTAGATAGCTAGCACCCTCTTTGTCCCAAGACAAAATAGTACTCCAAAGTTCAACAAGCATCTCTTCCTTATCTTTCACCTTGACCAAATCCATTTCTTTTGCAAAATAATCAGCACCCTTGAACAAAAACATGTGCATTAGAATAGAATACCATCCAAACGGTCTATCCACCTTACCATTTTTTATCCCTACTAGCCCTAAATGAATTGCATCAGTAAGGTATGGTGCATAATCAAATGTTATTGCTAGAGAGGGGTTTAGAATTTGTGCAATCATCAACATGTAATGGGTTGGCATGTTTTTCTTAGCATCTTCTCCAAAAATCTGACACAGTGCCCAATACATACCCTTAGCTCTTAGAGTAAACAGATTCAAGGAGAAGGGTTCCATTGTACTGGGGTCTACAACTATTAACCCTCCTATTTTAACAAAGAACTCTTTCAATGGGCCACTCCTAAGGTGATCCCTTTGTACATCATAAACCTGGACTAGTGATTTAAAATCAATAGGCTCTAACAAATTTGAAGCTTCACTGAGATTAAACACACTTTTGAATTCATCATCTTTAATTTCAATCAAGGCTGATCCTTTCACATTTCTGATACATCTAGCTATAGGGTCATAATTTTGTGCAATCAAAGTCAACAAATCTACATCCATGAATACACCAGGAACTATAAGCTTCCCCACATCCAATTCCCATATACTATTTAAAGGGGCAAGGGAATGTCTCTGACCAAAACCAACCTTGAATAATCCTAAACCTAACATCCCTATTTGTGGATCCCTTAACCAATTGCCTTTATCATATAGGCCATCCCTAATTCTTAGACGAGAGTTCATTGGTACCAATTCTTTAGCCTTGGCCCCAACATTGGTAGACATAGTTAACCATTCCAAAAAATCATCACAAATATTCCTATCTTAGTAATTTAATTTTCCTATTAATTCCCTTCTTGGTACCATCCCGTTAATACATCTATATCAATTGAGATTTGCACAAAAACTCTAATGGAACAATTCACACAACAATACCAATTCTTAGACTACAATTAGCAAGGAAAACACAAAAATAATCTGGTTATTCACCTGAAGAAACTCGCTCTGCACCGGCTCCTTTGCAACAAACTTGTCAAAATGGTACCATTATTCAATTGATGTGGACCTTAATACGGAAAGTTGGCATTGAATTGAGAAATTAATCCTGCATGCTTCGGCCATCACCTCAAAATTGAATTCGTAAAATTTGAATTCAAAAATAGGCTCCAATGAACCACAAGTTCTCTGAGTTTTTCTCTATTTTAGTCATTTCGCCATTTCGTAGAGCTTAAAACCTCCACACTTTTCTTTTGCAAAACAAAAACAATCAGTGGATCTCAAAAACTTGCACTACTTTTACTCCTTCCAGTCTTTTTGTGTTAGTGATGGACCCTACCTTCTTTTGGCCATTTTGTGAACACTAAACTGTGCGCACTGTTACCTCACGAAACAACACCGGCCACTAGATCATCATTTACTTGCTCGGTCTTTACCTCTTGCTGTGACCGCCAATATTCTTAACTAACTATGCTTAACCATGACAACTAACAGTTTTTGCCATTTCACAGAGACTAATCTATAGGCATCTTCGGGCTATGAAAAAATGACAATTGTTGGATCGACCACAAGATGAACACCATTTAACATGCTTTAGACATCCCAAGTGGGCCCTTTAACTTGGAGACCACTTTCTTTATTGCATCACCAGTTAGCAAATGCCATGTGGCAGTCAGCTATTTACTCAGGAAGTTCCACTGGGTTCCATTCTGAAGCTGCCAATTGTTCTACTTCACCATTCTCAACATAACTGCTTGTTAAACCAAGGTGGGCCCTCAACTACCCTTCAGGGTGTATCTAACAAGTCACTAATTCTTTCCACAGAACAACCCATCTATCCTGCCATGTCATGCATTATGTGATTGCCACATCATTTCTCTATTTCATGAACTTTAATCTCCACTTGACTTTAGGCTGCGAATCCACAACAACCATCAGATTATATCCTACTTAATCAACCTTTAAAACTTTATGACCTACCTATCCTTTAGGCCCACTGACGCTTTCACTATTTCACAAAGCTTAAACCTCAGGCCACTTATCTTCGCGAAGCAATGACAACTGTTGGATCTCAACAACTTGCTCGTCGGTTACCTTTGTCGTGACCACCTCTGTCGGGCCCTCCACCTTTTTCACAACTTTGTGAAAGGTAAACAACAGGTATCTTTAGGCCATGAATCAACATGAGCCATTGATCTTTCCTGAGTTGATCATCCTTTAACCAATTTCCTTACTCACCTCTAGGACCCGCCAAGTCTTTCGCTACTTCACAAAGGGTAAATCTCATGCACTTTGGTCTAGAAAATCAATGTGAGCCATTGGATGTAAAAAAAGATGCAGTCATTTAATCTGGCCGTCAATCCATTTGGTCGGGCCTTCCTAGCTTTTTCACCATTTCGTGAATATTAACTTGCTAGCATCTTTGCCTAGCAAAACAACAACAATAGTAAGATTAACAATGAGTTTCATACCATTTAAGGAGCCTGACAAACATTAGAACAATACATAGGCAAAGGCGTAATCTTTTTGAAAATATTTGAAAGACCACCTAGGGAAAGGGAAAACCTATGGGGGAACACTTTTAATGATAAACCAACCCTTCTTTAAGTGGCAAAAGTAGTGCAAAAATAGAACATAAGGGTTTTTCAAACATAGGAAGGGTTAGAATTTCAAAAAACTTAAACCCTCATTTGACCCAAGAAACTCAAGGTAACAAGGCCAAGCTTAAACACATTTTTGCAGACTTCTAGCCAAATATGGGACAAGAATACCCAATTTTTAAATAGTGATAATACCAGTCTATTAGGTCAGGAAAGATAAGTGGTAAGGAGTCATTAGATGGATCAAGTTCAGCTGTTGTAAGTGTCGGGATGGAGGTATCATCATGGTTGGCCAGGATATTAAATAAGTTACAAGTTTTGTTGAGGTCTTCGATGGTATCATCTTCTGTGTAGACTTGCTTGTAATTTTGCTACTCATTTTCTTTGGTGTCATAGATATTCTGTGGAGAAAATTCAACGATTCTAGGTTCTGTGTTGTGTCCTTCTTGAGAGATGGGTGTATGACTATCATTTGTAGCAATATCTTCAGTAACATTAGAACAGCTACCCCATTCATAGTCATTTGAATCAGTCTCAAAGGTATTATCCCAAATTCTAGAAGTGTTGTGGATGGGTATTTTGTAGGGTGAAAATGAGTCTTTGATGATTGATACAAGTTTGAGAGTTTTCTTTGATTTTGTGTCAGATCCTACTTCCACTCTTTGCATTTGTTCATATACTGTCTCTCCCCAGGGAGGAATGATGTTATTAGGAGGTGATTCCTTTTTGTTGGACACTGGTTCTTGAACATGATGTACTTCTATAGTAGATACTTCCTTGTTTTGATTGATGGGCTTCCCTTGATGTTTCTTTCTTTCTTGATATTCTTGTTCTTTACGTATTGTCTCTATTGATTCAAATAGTGCTTCCTACCATGAGTCCTCCTTGTATTTCTTCTTTGCTTTCCACTAAGGTTTTTCATATTTGCTTGGTGTCTTCCTGGGTAGTAGAGTGTGTTCATAGCCCAATCCTATTTTTTCTTTACTGAATTGTGAAGGAGGATCTAATGGTTCTATGACACCTTCCTGACATATGTCGATAGGTCCTTTGCCATTGTATCCCATTTGTTGCATGATTAAGTAACCTTTTCCATATAGGTGTGTTGGTATAGCTACCTCCATAGTAGTCGCTCTGTCTTCTTCCTCATCCTTGTATAGCCAACTAAGGATGTCCTTTTCCTCTGATTCATGTGCTAGAGTGCCTAATTGGATAAATTTGCCATCAAACTTGGTGATGGGCTGTGTTGTTTGATGTTTTGATGCTATAGGTAATCCATGATATTTAGGTGATACTGGAAAGTTGGCTAAACACAAAGGTTCTAAAAAGTATTCTCCCATGCCTTGCTCTTTGATTTTCATTTTCTGCTTGAAATCCATAGATAGCGATTTAGACTTTTCTTGCTGAATAGTTGGTGTTGAGGAACTTTTTTTTTCTCTGTTATGTGGAACGAAGCTGTCTTGGGCTGCACCCATAGCATTACAATGTTGAAATGGGTTATGATCTACTGATGTAGAAATATCCTGTCCATTGTAGGGGAACTTAACACACTAATGATAAGTAGAAGGTACTACTTGCATTTCATGTATCCAAGGTCGACCCAATAAGATATTATATGTGAGGTCTATGTCTAAGACTTGGCACATAGTGTCCTTTTGTATTGGTCCTACTTGAATTGGCAACATTACTATTCCTTTGGATGATCTATCTTCATCATCATATGCTTTGATAGTGATCTTTTTGCATGGATCAATAGATTGCTCAGACAAGCCTAATGCACAAATAAGTTTCAAGGTACAAATATTGAGTCCATCTCCTCCATCTATGAATACTCTTTTGATGCGATGCTTGTAGACCAAGACTTCAATATGGAGTGAAGTATTATGAGGATGGCTTAATGAGATATTATCATGCTCAAAAAAGGAAAGGTTATGAGGCCCTATCATGTGAGCCACCATGGCTTGGAATTTGTCAGCATCCAAATCTTGAGGTACATTTGTTTCCAATAGTGCTTGTTCCAAGATGTCTTTATGTTTTGGTGAAAGTTTCAGCAACTCTAGTATAGATATTTGAGCAAGAGTTTTGCGTAGTTTACTGACTAGATCATATTGAATTTTGGGTATGGTGTTTATTGTTGGCGTATGCCCCTTCAAGACATATTTTTGAGCTCTGGTGGTTACATTGACAGATTCATGTTCATGCTTGTCTTTGATTATAATGATGTTTACTTGATTGTCCTCAACTGATATATGATTGATGGTGTTATTGTATATGTGATTGATATGAGCTCCATGTGTATCATTTGACGTTGAAGCTCCATCCTTGTAGTTTGGAAGAGGATTATTAAAGGCTCCATGGTCACCATTTGTCTTGAGACCATCGACTATTAAATTGCCTATTCAATCATGTCTTGAACAATGGTTTTCAGTCTCATGCAATCATTTGTTCGATGACCTTTGTTGTGATGAAAATCACAAAAGTGTGAGTCATTCCACTAGGGTGGTTTGATTTGTAGTTCAAAGTTGTGGATTGCTTGTAAGGAGATAATTTTGTTTGCCAGGAGTTCTTTGAATGCTAACTCCAAGGATTGCCCTAGTGGTATGTAAATGCATTTTGGAAAGTTGTTGGTGTTACCTTGTGAGTTTGTATTACATCCTTGATTGGTGTTATTGATTTGGGTATTGTTGACATTGTTTGCATTGAGATGATCTTGATTGGTATTTGGTACATAAGTGGTAGTGCCTTGGTTAGCACCTTTTGGAATCTTTGTAGCTTGAGGATTACCTGATAACGCTAGCACTGGTTGCTTGGATTTTGCATCATTTGACTCGTTTCCTCCTTCATTTCGAGTTTTTTTGTTTCTGGTCCAGATTCTGGATTTGTCTAAGTTGTTGTTGTTTTGGTTGTTATAGTTGGATGAACTTGTTCCTTCTTTGAAGAATTTCAATGTTCCTTTCTTGACACATGCTTCCTCTACTTGGATGCCATTTTCAATTAATTTGGCAAAAGATGGTATGCATTGAAGTTTGAGTATGTAACTCATCTCATTATTCAAGTTGTCGTTGAAAATTTCCATCTTTTCTTTTTCGGGCACATCTCAAGGATATCTCAAAACCATATGTCGCCAACATTGAAGGAATACCATGAACGTTTCATTGTTTTTTTGCTTGGTATTAGAGACATCTAGCATAGTGATAGCATGTTGAATGTTATAGGAATATTGCATTATGAACTTGTTTTACTAATTCATCGAATGATCTGACAGGAGGTGTGATTTTGGATAACCATTCCATTGTTTGTCCTCCCAAGCTTCTTCGGAATAACCTCATCAAAGAGGTTTCATCATGGGAAAATTCAAGACTCATGGTACAAAATTCTCAAACATGATCACGAGGATCACTTTTCCCATCATATTTGTCAAATTTGGGAATATCTAAGTTTGGGGGAAAAGGTACCATGTTTAACCATATATCAAAAGGATAAGGACAAATTTCAGTCAAGGAGTACCATACTATTGTCCCTTGTTGCATGTCTTGCATTTGTCTTTGTAACATTTGCATTTGTTGAGTGAGAGAAATCAAAGGCACATTTGTTTTCCGAGGGAAGAGTTCTTCCCTCGCATTGTTTCTAGGCTGAAATGGCATGTGGTGGGGTATGTTTTGTTCAAGGATGTTTTGCTTGGGCAAATTTTGTTCTGGTAGATTTTGCTCCGGTATGTTTTGTTTAGGGTCACGTGCTTCCTCCTCTCTTAATCATTCTTGATAATGATAATGTCAAGATCTTGTTCTAAATATGTCAATGTCAAAGTCATCAGGGAGTTTAATTCCTTTGCTTGTGAGCATGAGTAGATATTTTTCTTTGTCATTCTCCATGAGTCTTTCCACAAGTTTTTGAAATGAAGTGCTTTCTTCACACTCTTGGAGGAATTCTTCAAAAATTTTGTTGTCTTCTAGATTTGAACACTCGAAAGGATTTGATAATCTTCGATCCATGCTGGACTCTGGTTGCATTTTGCTTTGTTTGTTTCATTGAGAGCGAGTAACAATGGACATCTAGTAAAAACTTTCTGTGACAAAAGGAACAAACTCCTCTTCGATGTTTTGTTCAAGGGTTGGTGGTTCAAACCACAGTATATTGTAAGTGATGCACACTTCAGGGAATAAGGCCGGATTGATCTTTCCTCCTTGATTTAGGCATTGTTTGAATGCTGATTTTTGACAAAATGCTCTACTCCTCAATGGTTCTTTGTCAAATTCATTGGTTTTGTCTTGAAGATACAAGCACATATGATGAAGGAATGTTCGATGAGATTTGAAGAGTTGGTGATTGATGTATAAAAATTAATTCCATTTGGCAAGTTTCAAAGAACTGGGTTGTTGTTTCCTTAACTTAGTGTTATGATAAATACTCTTTCTTCTCAGAATATCAGGATTAGTCATGCACAAGCGATCAATGGTTTCCTTTTATTTGTTTTAGATTTAGTTATCTTGTTTGGAAACTCAAGTTTTACTTTATAAAATGAAGGTTTAGATGCCCCCTCATGACAAAGTGTGTCAAATGATATGGAATAAGAGCTTTCTCGATATGGAAACTCAATTTGACAACTTGGAGTTTAAAACAAGTGTGTTTTTGGATAGAAAGCTGCTTGATTGAAGGACCTGTTGATACTTGTGATGATGTTTCCTGATTTTGATAGAAGAGATGCATTTTATCTTGTGACTAGTTTTCAGATTTTGACAACTTTGTTTTACAGAGAACTTGATTTGGGAACAATTTTTGATACTCTATTTTTATTCTCTGTTTGATGAAGTTCAAGCTGAGGAAAGAAAGCTTCCTAAATTGTTTTCAAATTTTTCAAAAATTGTTTCTATTTTGCCCCTTGTTTTCTTAGTTTTCTGCTACGCACTAAGACAGAGATGCCATGCACTACTGAATTTCCTCAATACGCTAGAGAATAGACTCCACGTGCTAAGCTGCCCTCAGTTACGTGCTAACTGGTTTGTTTTGAATTTGTTTTGGTCTAAAAGGTTATGCGCTAATATGGGCTTCCAATGCGCTAACTATTGGTCTTGACGCGCTAATTCTTAATCACCACAGACTAAGATGTTGCTTCAACATGCCAGAATGTTTTTAAAAAATGCCAAGTTTAACTACTAGTGTTGGATTTTGATGAAGCACTAAAGTTCAAACTTAATGCACTAAAGTGAAGCTTGAATGCGCTAAGAAGTTGCTCTTACATGCTAAACTACCCTGATAGTTTTGACTTGGTTGTTTCTGCAATTTTTGGGAACTTTGTTTTCAATGATGATGGATGATTTTTTGAAGTAATAAATGAAAGCATGGCACAAAAGAAGAAACCATTTTTGTTTAATTTAAACAATGAGTGTATGTTCTACGACGATGTGTTCAAATCCCCAATGTTTTAACAGGTTTAGATACAACATACAATTCAGTCAGACTCTTTATTCAAGGATCATTAGTAATATCATAGCCCACTAGTCTCAATACTCCGTCAGCTCAAATAGCCTTGTCACCCCCTAGGGGGTGGCCATTTTTCCAGAATTTAACCCAAAGTGAACTACTTCACAATTGAGTAGTTATCTTACGAGATATATGGTGAGCGATCTTGGGGGCAGATTCTTCCCCACCCTTGCACTATGATATTACAAATATCTAGATATTGACTCGGCTCAAAGTTTCTATGCTAAAGCTTGTAATCAGGCTTCCCGTTTGGCCATCAGTGATAAAATCCCTTAGGAGGCTTCCCAACCTTTAGAACAAAGGCTTTATGTATCTCAAGGATACAGGGGGAAGGCTAATCATTGTGTGCAACTATTGAAAAAGACTTTCATCACTTTCCACTTTTGATTATAGTGGGTTGGAACACTTGGTGTCAAAGTCATTTCCCACTTAGGTCATTCCCTTCACACCGGCCAAAGAATGGCTTTAAGATTTTTGCAACCCCTCGAGAAGGTAGGCCTGCTAAAGGATTTAATGTAATAAGCACTGAAAGCGTAAGAGTGGTTTGGTTTTTTTATCACCCAGTTTAAGGGGAGAGCATATTCCTTCCACTTTCGTAGCAAAGAAAACAAGTGTTTTTTTTAACTTTTATTGCAATGATTTGTTAAAATCTATATGGAGATGTTGCTCCACAAAAACATGGTGTTTATTTTATCCCTTTAAAGTAATGATTTTCTGATCTAGGAAAAGAGCCTGGTCAACAAAGCAACTTCGATGTTTGGTCAACAAAAGAAATTGATTTAAAAGGGGAAGATCTTCCCTCTTTAATCGTGAATGAATTTGGACATGTGTGATTCTTTTACTTTGCAAAAATTGAAGTGGATCCTTTTATGCACCAAAGGATGGTGAAGTTATTTTTAAAGCCCTTTGTAGA